>NC_068934.1:21103433-21406463 GCF_023091745.1 Budorcas taxicolor
GAAGAGCCTTGGATATGAATCACCCTATCTTCGTGAAACTTGGCAGTATAACAACTCCTGGAGTCCTATTAGATTCCAAACTCTTTTACTATCATGTATTTCATTGTAATAAATACTTAATTTTAGGAGCAATCCTAAGAATAAAGAGAATGTGTTTTCTTTTCACTGTCCTGTTAGGGTGCCCATAAATGCATGTATGTTCTCTGTCCCTTCCATATAATCCTTTGCCAAGACCAAATCTAACTTTATAGTCTCTCTAGAGCAGATTTTTCCCTTTCCTTTCTTGTCAAACCTTTAGGTAGACATTTACTTTCTACTTCCTAGACAACTGGCATTGGCTCTTTCCTCTGATTTTCTATTCCCCTTAAATCGGTATCAAGTGATATGTTTTATGGTTGGGTTAGAGAATGCTTCAGCACCTCAGTCTGGGTTAACTACCCTATACAAGTTCACAGGTTGGACTATCCCATTTCTCCAAGCAAAACAAAAAGAAGTAATGACTCAAACTTTCCTCAAGGGTTCCCATAAATATATGTGTATGTATGTGTGTACACACACACACACACACACAAGCTTCAGTGTGACATTCAACCTGACTTAACATTAGTCACCTTGGTAATCTGCTCTAGATTTACTGTACCTGATGCCTCATTCTGTGGCCTTTCCTATTTCTATACTTTTTCCTCATGGTCATCCCTCTTTCAAGAGCATCTCATTTCCTCTTATGGACCTTCTCACTATGGCTGACATCACACTCATCTTTCAGGTCCCATCTCAAATATCTTCTCTATGGAGACTCTCTGCTTGGTCTCTCTCAACCTTTCTATATCATATGTGATCTTTTTCACATTTGAAACACAAGATTTTTATTGGTAACAACTGAAATTATAGTTTGTCATTCCAATAAACTATTGAGAGTTTTTTTTGTTTTTTCTTTAAAGGGACAGGCCCTATATCTTGATGTTTGCTCAGCAACATTGATAACTGTTTGCAAATTTGGTATGTGTTCAATTGAATTGAATGAGTCCTTACTGTCTTTATTTAAAATTTCCTCTAAAACAAAGTGGTGAGATTCCAAGCAAAACAACTAACTTTAACCATGCAAAATACAAAGATTATAAAGAATGCACCTTTGAAAGTTCAGAATGTATGAATGAAAATTATAGGCTGAATAAAGGAGGGATATATGGAGTCAGTTTTTAAAATTGCATAGTGGCTGAAATGTTTGAGGAAATACAATTCCTTATCCTTGCTGAATGCATGAGATAAATCAGTCACATTCTTATCATTCATAAATCTTTTAATTTCTTTTTCTAAAAGGAAATTAGGAAATTCTAGAAGGATACTGTGAATTAAAGAGAAACCCTGGAAATCTGAACTATTAATTGACTCCTAGGAAAACTCTTATTGTGGAGAATGGAAATCATCTAAGGGTTGAGGAAAGAAAAAAAAAACAAAAAACAATTGTGGCACTCATAAAGAGACAATATAGAAATTGATTAATACAAGTTTCGTAGCAGGACCTGAGTTGAGAACCTGGCTCTGATGTTTCCTGTCCACAACTTTGGATAAATGGCTTAACCTCATTAAATGTGAAATGGCCAGCCCTCTTTTTTTTCACTGGTGTTTGTGAGAATTAGGGGGAAAAGTGAATAGAAAGGATTCATTTATCATGCTGGGCACATAGTTGTTGCTTCCTAAATTATTGTTGTTTGGTTAGTTGTACCCCTGTGTCCTTTATCTTGTGAACTAAATCAGATTAAAGTAAAGGGGATCCATGTCATGTTATCATGATTAGGAAAATTATAAATGACACTCATCTTCATTTAAGGACATCCTCCCAGCTCCTTTTCAAACATTCAGCAAGCCGTAAAATATAACTGATTTTCAGCAGGGAACAAAATCACAGTTAACTAATATATTGAAGATTCAATGAGGTTTTGTTGCTGATATATGATTCACTTAAACAATAGTAGGAGAAAGAGAGAATTTTCTAAATAGGCTTTAAAAGTATCTCCGTGCAATGAATTTTCCTATTTAAGAAAATATCTTAGGTTTACATTAATGAAGACCCTGTATCTTACCAAGACCTTTATGAGCTTATTATTGATAATTTAACCAAATCTTGTGTGCAAAGAAGAGCAATTCCCCAGCAATTCATGAACCACCATGCTTATAGGAATAGAAACCCTTTCTTGTAGCTTCCAATAAATATCTTTAACCTCCCTCCTCCAAATGAAATAAATAATGATAAACTCCAAATGTCATAAGGTCCTCAAAACATTCTTGGTGCATCTATTTAAAATTATGAGTCAGGCTTTTCTATATAAATATTTCATAGCTCTAGAGTGACTATAATGTCCCTGCACTCATAATAAATGGGCAATTTGATATGTATTGTCAAACTCAATGAACATCAATCTTCCACTGCTTCCAAGTAATGGATGGGTTTTAATGTACTGTTAGTGCTAGTCACTCCAGATGTGGACAGGATTTTGTAAGTATTTTGAACTTTTTGAGTCTTCAGGGTGGAAGTCTAACAAAGGTAAAGAAAGGAAAGTAAAATATTCTCCTACTAGTCCTCTACCTTTAATGCTGCTACCTTTTGTCCATAAACTAAGAAAAGACCAGGATAAAAAGAAAAGACATCAAAGTCAAAGTAAGAGAAGCTATGGAATATATGTCCACAGAGTTTAAAAAATGTGCATCCAATTTATGTAGGATCTCAAATTATTTATTATTATTTGATCACAAGTAGAAGAAACCCAGTGTAGTTATAGTAGGAGAAGGATGGAACAAGGAACATGAAAAATGAGGTAGAAAATGTGCCTACCGTGAGAAGGATTTGAAACAAGTGTCTAAAGACATCATGCACCCTAGGCAGTGAGCTCTCTCTGGGTCTCTTGCCCTGATTTCCCTGGGCATTGGTTTCCTTCTCTTTCTTTCCAGAGACCACTCTCTTCACCCCATGGGAGAATACAGCTACCCTCAGTTCTAAAGTTCTCTTTATGTGAAGATATGGAAACAATCTTATCTTTCTTAATCCCTCCATGTCGATCTCTGCACTCATCTTCCTACCATATACCTTTGTGTTTTACTTAAATCTTTCAGGACTTCCAGTGGCCCGAATGGAGTCAAATGTCCACTCATGGTCTGGAAGCAAAGATGCTACTACAGAGGATCACCAATGATCAAACCAAGAGCATCCCTCACAACAGTGAACTCAGGAGCTATGAAACAACACATCAGATTTCAAAGACCTAAGGAATCCCTAGGAGACAGAACACGCACACACCGCCGACACACACACATATAAAGTTTAAACCACCATTGAAAGATCCTGGAAAAAGATATACGTTTATTCTATTACTCCTACCAAGTACAACTAAAAACCCTGGAAAGTGTTTGTCGCTCAGTCGTGTTAAACTCTTTGTGATCCCATGACTGTAAGCCCCTCCAGGCTCCTCTATCCATGGAATTCTCCAGGTAAGAATACTGGAGTGGGTTGCCATTTCCTTCTCCAGGGCATCTTCCTGACCCGGGGATCAAATCTGGGTCTCCTGCATTAGAGGGAGATTCTTTACCATCTGAGCCACCAAAGAAGCCCCCCAAACTGGAAGTTATATGTAAAACAATATAAGAAGACCACAAAAAGTGGAGAGAAGACAGGGTGGGAAATTGTGACACAAGTAACAAAGATTGGAGAGTGCACTGAATACTTTTTTTGCCTCAAATATCCTACACTTGGAGGTGAGGAAGTCTGGCAATGCAAAAATACCAATAGTCACACGCAAAAAATAGCCCAATAGGAAGGATGCTCTTTCTAGCCAAGATCAGGAAAGAGTCAGTCTAGCAAGAGAGAGAATGTTTGGACAATAACTTCTCTAATCCAGTTGAATACCACACACACACACAAAAAGGTGGCTCATCACCACCCTTCCTAGAAAGGATTGAATAGGCAGCCTAGACTTTCTTTTTAGTCTTACCCGCTCACTAGGAGGTTTCCAAAACATCTCACCACTGCAGTGTCAGAGAGGATCAAACAGGAAGCCAGGAGATATATTCCCACTAGCAGGTATAGAATGCTCTCCACTTAAAAATATAATCTATAAAACTTTGGGGAAAAATATAGGATGAAATCTTCAGGATTTAGTGATAGGCTAAGTTCTCAGCCTCTACATCAATAGTATGTTATTTATAAAAGAAATAAATTGATGAGAAGGACTTTATTTAATATTTGTAATATAATTATTTCTCTGTAAAATTCCCTGCAAAAATAATGAAAAGACGAGCCACAGACCACAGGAAAATATTTGCAAACTATGTACACCACAAATGACAAGTACTAAAAATTGAAAGAACTCTCAAAACTCTACAATAAAAAATAAATAAATAAAACAATCCGAAATGGAAAAAAAAAAAACAGGAAGAGACATTTCACCCACAAAGTTAAACAGTAAATAAGCATATGAAAAAATGTCCAGCATGAGTAGTCATTAGAGAAATTCAAATGAAAACATAATTATATTTAGTAATATATGTAGTAATATATTACTACATTCTATTAGAATGATGAAAATTTTTAGAAATTGACAAAAATCAAATGCTAGCAGGATGTAGAGAAACTGATCACTTGTACATTGCTGGCAAGAATGTCAAATAGTATTGTCATTTTGAAAAACAGTTTGGCAATTGTTAAATGGAAACAAAAACTAAATTTGCAACTAACATACAACTCAGAAACTGTACACCTGGGCATTTATCACAGATAAATAAAATAAAGACTTGTGTCCTTATGAAAACCTGCATGCAAATGTTTAAAGAAACTTTATTCAAATAGCCCCAAACGGGTAAGAATCCAGATATTCTTCAATGGATGAATGATTAAGCAAACTATGGTAGACCTATATCATGAAATAATATAAAGAAACAAATTATCCATGCAAAACAACAACTTGGGTGAATCTCAAAAAAATTATTGAGTTAAAAAAGCAAATCCCAGAAGATTATATATGAAACTATTAATAAAACATTCCTGAAATGACAAAGTTATAGAAATGGAAAACAGTTAAGCGGTTCCTGGAAGTTAAGTAGGGGATCAGTTGTAGGGAGAAAGTGGCCATGACTAACAAAGGAAAACATGAGAGATTTTTGTGGTGATAGACCTCTGAGTCATGACTGTATCAATGTCAGTATTTGAGTTTTGATATTATGCTACAGTTTTTACAGAATGTTACCTTTGGAAAATATTAGATAAATGGTCACAGGATCTCTCTGTATTATTTTAACCGAATGTGAACGCACAAGTGTCTCAAAATTAAAACCTTAATTTAAAAGATACATGTACATGTATCATTGATCCACTTTGCTGTACAGCAGAAACTAACATGATATTGTAAAGTAACTATATTCCAATAAAAAAACAAAAACTGAAATAAGTATCTTTAATTAAAAACTCAAAACCAAAACAAACAAACAAAAAAAAGATAAACAGCATTAAAACTATCATGAACCACACAGGACTAAGAAAGTAGTCAAATAAATGCAAAAGAAATGCAAAGAATGAATTTGTGACTTTTGCTTAAAAAAGAGGGAGCAGTAGAGATGAAATGGATTTCAGGTAGAATAACACAACTAACAAAACGCAGAAAGAGGGGTGCATATGGCATGTGGGTTGGGGCAGTGGATCAGTGGGCATGCATGACTGACTGGCAGAATATATCCCCAGATCAGTCATTCAGAATATTCAAAGTAGAGAGTTCATTTTTCACCCCAGATTCACCAAGTTAGGCAATAAAATTCTGGTATCACATACCACTTTCTTTTCAAAGTCTCACTGCTCATCAAATGAGTCCTTCAACAGATCATTCGCCTTCCAGAAAATTCTCAAAATCCCAGAGCTTCTCTGACAGTCTCACTTAATAACACTTCATCACGACATATGGTCTTGATCATTTTACTTTAAGAATTTTACAGGCTTTACAAGTATTAGTTCCTGTGGGTATAATTGGAAGAAGCTTCCTTTTGACCAAAAAAAAAAATATATCGTGTTTTCTCACCTACCCCCCACTACTATTTAATTAATTCATCTCTAGAGACTCCCCATTGTGACGGCTAGGTTCTTTTCATGCCACAGGAGATTATTTCTCAGTATGATGAGTATAGACTGAAGTTCTTCAAAGATGTATGAGTAATATTTAAAAAAAGAAAGATGTTAAGAACCTATCATGTAAATAGATTTCTAAATAAATGAAGAGCTTGGCTAGACTTGAAAGCTTGCTAACACTCCTCATTTTCAGGAGAGGTTTCCTTGAGGAGAGCAGAAGTATCATCTGTATGTTTTCTCTAATGTATACTTATTATACTTAATGTATACTTATTTCTGGGCTTCCCTGGTGGCTCAGACAGTAAAGAATCTGCCTGCAATGTAGAAAACCCAGGTTTGATCCCTGGGTTGGAAGGATCCCAGGGAATGGCTACTGGCTCCAGTATTCTTCATGGAGGGGGAGTCATATACAATAGAGACACTAATATTTTCATTTTCTTTCTTTTCAAACTTATTTCTAGTCACTTTTATTTCTCACAAAATAGCTTTAATCATGATAACCATTCACTTATGAAGCATCAAAAATTTATATAATAATATTGAAATCTGTTGTTTACCTCAGTTATAACTAGATAGTATCAAGTTACATGATATTACAATGTGTTTTTTAGTTTATTTTTTTCCAGTCAGTATCTGAGTTATTATTAGGTTTCTAAAACTGAGATGGTGAAATTTTTTTTTTCATCTATTATAATCCTTTTGTCTGAATATTAAATGTACCTTTTCAAAGCATTATAGTTTATACTCTTTCATTTCATCTTCAAACAATTCTATTTGGAAGGAATTAGTCATCAAGTTTGACAGGTAAGTACTGGATGGGGACATTAAGATAGAGAGAGGTTTAGTGAGTTTCTGAGGCCTCACAGGTAATGTCAGACTTGGGGTGAAAACACTAGAATTGTATAGAGAGAACAGATGAGTGAACCAGGATTATGGACAATTAACCATGGGCCTGGCACCATGGTAAATGCTAGAACCAAATTTTATCTTATTTTATCAAGGCAAAAGCCCAGTGAACTACTGTTGCCATCTATACTAAAGAATGTGATAATCAGAGGGATATATCAATTTCTAGAAGTCAGAAGTCACTTTTCTAAAATGATGGGATTAAAACTGACATTTTCTGACTCCCATTTCCAAATGGTAAACAATAATAATATTATCCAGAAAGCATTACACATTTAGCATGTGTAAAGCATTATTTTAAGTGATTTTTAATGGCTATTTTGTTTTCTGCAAAGAACATTTGTCCTCCCTAAAATAATAGGAATGTGCCTCCCCTTCCCAATTAGAAGAGTTCCCTAGCATTTTTAAAAAATTGAAGCTGGGAAGGAAAAAAAAAAAAAACAAAGCAGCTTTTCTCCTTTTGGATCATGCATCTTTAAGGATATGGGCCTGGAATTAGGCAGCCAACTACCTTACATCAGGAAGAATTTTGTCTGATAGAACAAAAACAATATTGAGCGAAAACACATTTAGAAGAAGCATATCAGATTTAAAAACCTTGTGTCTAAAGACCTCTACAATTCTAAAGGCAGATTTACTGCTATGTAGGCTACAGTTCTGATATGTTATCCATTTATAACGGGTGTCATTTTTTGGGGGTCGTGCTTTGCACTTACAATTTGTAGGTTTTTCCTTTTACTCGACAAAACTTTAAAGATAGAAGATAACTTACACACATTGCTTCATTTGAACCTAAAACTAATCCTAACATATTCCATTATTCATTCATTATTATTGAAGTCTTATGCATCAGATACTATTCTAGGTGCTGAAGATACAACTGTGAAAAAAAAAAAGGCCAAGTGTTCTGCCCTTGTTTTCATTAGAAGGTGAAAAATCTGAGTCACAGAGAATTCATATATCTTACTCAACGTTTCAGTAAGAAAAACTGAGACCAGGTGGATGTAAGGTTCAGAGTTCAAGTTCTCCTTGGATGACAATGATCCTAATGAGAAGCTGGTTTCTCCCTTCTATGTGGTCTTTAGAGCAACTACAAGTTTAAGTATGAGTTTTAACCCATGATTCCCTAAAAGATGAGTATTACATGGCATGGGGAAAACTATAGAGTCATAAGACTACCTCTTATCCACTGAATATTGTCTTCTTTGCTTAGTCAATTTAGCCTGCTGTGTCTAAGAAGGATAGAATTACAAGGGAAACTGATGCTCAGAGAAGCCACTCAGAGGACATTTTCCATATTCAATTTTATAGCTCACAGGAATTCATTATCTCACAGAGAGATATATGTTTAAGGCGTCATATTTCAGATACTTTATCATGAGGTTGGAAAACTCCTGAAACCTAGTAAGTGATTCACAACTGAGAGAAATTCATGCTGAGAGAAATCTCAAATATGCTCAGTTTAGCAATCAAACTTCCAGATTTTTCAAGAGTTTATTTAATAGAAAATAACATTTCTATGAATTGAATTTTAAGAAGTTCAAGTAAATAAATACTTAGCAACTAGAACTCAGGGTGATGGGAGATAAAACTGATTTGGGCTTCTTTTTTCTCTTTTAGTACATCTTTCTAGAGAGTTTTTTTTTTTTTTGTGAGTGTCTCAACACATAACTGTCTTTTTTTCTGGGTTTTTTAGTTTATATCCTCTAAAGAGAAAAACTTACTGATAAAGTGAAACTCAGAGTCCTTGCTTGATCTAATGAACAAAGGCCAGGGAAACAAGCTCACAAAATATAAACATGATTGGAATATAGACTCATAAATTATATTTGGCCAAGGATTCTGCAGGTGTTTACTAAAATTATCTTGATTTATATGACTCAGTGTCAATTTTATTTGATAGAATCATTTCTTCTCTGAAATATGTGGATCCAGCCTAAAATAACTTCTATAATGAGTCATGTTGTTATAAACTATCTTAAGCCTGGTAGGGGTGGTAGCAATCACAGAGACCCATGCTATTTAAAAAAAAAGATTTATTTTTGGGCCCAATTCATGAGAGTTTAAGTAAACCATTCATCAAATGTTTACTTTGTAATAAAGGGTTGGTTTTAAATTATGCAGTGCCAACTTTGTTCTTTCGCATTATGTCACCTTAGATCTACAATAGCCACACGAAGTAGATATAACTGCTATTCCTTCTCTACTCTTTTTTTCTTTTTTTGACACATGAGGAAACAGACTCAAAGAAGTTAAATATTAACACTTTGTGCATCCATAAAGCAGTACAGGTGTATTAACAACAGTCAACAACAAGTGACAAAAATAAATAAAACAAGGAAAATTTATTCTGAAGCAAATGTAACTGGTCAAAATGTGACTTTGGTCTGGGAAGGCCAATCCCTAATATGCATACATTTAACAAAGGTTCTGAATATTTTAGCATTTCAAGGTTTAACCACATAAATTCTCATATCTCTTACCACCTTATGTATATTCCACTGCCCATGGGATAAAGTGCTAAATCCACACCATGCTGTTCAGAGCCCTATGAGATTTCAACCTTTTCTACCATTCTGTGTCATTGCTCAATCCTGCCACTGTGCACCCTATATTTTGGACAGTTCAACACGTATTGTCACCTGAATGTTCCTTAAGCGCTCGTGTCTCCATGCGCTCGCTGTTATTAATCTTCTTCCTGAGACTCTCCCTCTGTCTTCCTCATTGTCTTTTCCTTTGCATCACTTCTCACAATATCCTGCTCTCCACCAGCAGCTTCAGTTTCAACTAAAGAATTTCCTTTTATCATTCAAGACCTAATTCAAAGTCTGTTTCTAAAAGCATTCTCTATTAATTTTCCCTTTCCTCTTCTAATATACATACATATATATATATATATATACATACGCAAACACACACACATATAAATGATCCTGATTTTCATTCTTATTCCCTAAAGCGTTCATTTTGACTAAATATTACAGTGCATTTTGTCACCAATAGTGATTTTCTTTTAATGTTTATGATTTTAGCTCTGTGAAAATAGAACTAGACTACTTTTCATATATTTTTTCTTCTATAGTGCATCACTTAATGCTTCGTGAATATTAAGAATCTAATAAGTGTAACAGGACCTCCCTTTTGGGTCAGCAGTACAGACTCTGCCTGCCAGTGCAGAAGACATGGGTTTGATCCCTGGGTCGGAAAGATCCCCTGGAGAAGGAAATGGCCGTGCACTCCAGTATTCTTGCCTAGGAAATCCCATGGACAGAGGAGCCCAGAGGGCTACAGTTTATGGGGTCGCAAAGAGTTAGACACGACTGAGTGACTAAACCACCACAACCAATAAATACGGACAAATTAAAATTATTTTGCTGAATGGTGATCAAAATTTTATCACCAGAAAGATAGAAACTAGAAAGACAGATTGATAGCTAGCTAAAATTCAAGCTTATATAAATATGACAGTCATAGCTTTAGCAAGAATTTCTCTTAAAAGGGAACAAGATTTGGTAAAAATGATAACTTGAAACGCTTTATGGATACAAAGTGGGATAACAAGGGTTTGGTTCTCAGCCACCTTCAGAAAGTATGAAACTACCAAAGAATTAGATGAATCATCAAAGGTAGGAGAGTTAATAGAAGAGAGATAATTTTGAAAAGATGGAACTGATCAGTGAAAAGTATGGCTAAAAGGTAGTCAAATGTTTACTCTGTATCTGTGGTACCTAGTGCTTCAACTGAAATTTAGTCA
Source organism: Budorcas taxicolor (assembly GCF_023091745.1). NCBI lineage: Eukaryota > Metazoa > Chordata > Mammalia > Artiodactyla > Bovidae > Budorcas > Budorcas taxicolor. The sequence goes on from NC_068934.1 coordinate 21,114,200, forward strand.
ATGTCTGCACTATAAATCTCTTCTCAGAGACTTCCATTTCTAGAAGTAGAGTGGTTATCCTGTAAAACCTCTGACAACAAAAACGCTAAGCATTCAGGATGATATATAGTAAACGTATTTCTAAATTTATGGTTGTGTTTGCAAGAAAGCAAGGGAAATCAGAGGCTACCCCACAGAGTAAGAGTGCACTGGAGAGCTTAAAGCTATTGGCAATCTTAGTGACCAAATGACTTCATTTAATGGTTATGTGGAGACAAGGGGTCATTGCCTTGGGCTTATATAAAGGAGATTTGAAACTAACATCCCCTTATATAGCTTCACCCTTGAAAGTCTCAGTGAAAAGAGCAAACTAACAAAATACAATTCTAAAGAGGGAGAAACAGATAAATTGTCTGAGCCCTGAAGCTGAGTAAGAAAAAAAAGTTATTTCCCTAAGATATATTAAACAAAACTTTCCCTAATTAGTCACCAGTATTGAATTTACATTTCATGCAAATTCTATAAAAATTACTGTGGTGGTTTTAAAATACACAAATTATGGTATACTTTTTCCTTTAGAAAGAGGAAATGATTTTCCTTCCTTGCATGTGGATTGGACTTATTGACTCATTCATAAGAGGCAGAATATGGCAGACATACATTTTGTGACATTTGAGACTGTGTCTTAAAAAGGAAGTGTAGCTTCCTCTTTGTTCTCTTTTTTGAGTCATTCACTATGGGAGAATCCCCTGCCCTGTTCTCTGGATACTTAAAACAGTCTTAAGGAAAGCTTCATGTGGAAACAACTAAAACATCTGCTAGTAACAAGAAGGACTTAAGGCCTTCTGCCAATAACCGTATGAGTGAACGATATTGAAAGAGGATCCTTCAGTCCCACTAAAGTTTCCAGATGACTAACGTTTGACCAAGGCTTTGAAATCTTGAGCCAAAACCATCTAGCTAAGTTACTCTTGAATCCCTGACCCACAGTAGAGACCAGGTATCTCAAAATGTACAAATGTTTTGGTGATACATTATAATAAATATTTGTTGTTTAAAGGTAATTTGTTGGGTTTCCCTAGTGGTTCCGAGGGTAAAGAAAGAATCTGCCTGCAATGCAGGAAACCTGGGTTCAATCCCTGGGTCAGGAAGATCCTTTGGAGAAAGGAATGGCTACCCATTCCAGTATCCTTGTCTAAAGAATTCTAAGGACAGAGGAGTCTAGCAGGCTACACAGTCCACAGGGTCACAGAGTTGGACACAACTGAGTAACTAACACATGATGATAAATCATAATCAATATTGGTTGTTTAAAGGTAATTTGCTGTAGAGAAAAAGAATGTGAAATCTCACACAAAGAATTTAACTGAAAATCTCAGGCTAGGTTACCTGTTTAAAAATTTCTGGCAAAACCAGTCTAAAGCCTGTGAGAAAAAACAAATCATCCGGACAAACCTTCAGTTCAGTTCAGCTGCTCATCTGTGTCCAATTTTTTGTAACCCTATAGACTGCAGCATGCCAGGCTTTCCTGTCCATCACCAACTCTTGGAACTTGCTCAAACTCATGTCCATCGAGTTGGTGATGCCATCCAACCATCTCATCCTCTGTCGTCTCCTCCTCCTGTGTAAAGACAAATCTTAAATTTACATAATTTCCTTATTTAAGGAACATAAACTCACAAACCAAATTTTAAAATGAAAGTATTTTAGAGAGAAAGAATCAATCAAAAGCTAAGAATAACAAACAGGAGGATATAGAAGATTTAAATAGCAATTATCGGCAAAGTTTATCTGGATATATACAGAAATATGGATTCCAAATTTAGAATATTGTTTCAAGTATAAAAGGGATATTTCTAACAATCGACAATATTAGATCGTAACCATTTTCAATAAACTTAGAGAGTTTATATTGTTTATGTCATGTTTTTTCAACCATGATTTAATTACATTTGAATTCATTATTAATATTATACCTAAATACTCATATGTTTTTAAAATTATAAACACTCTTCCAAATAACTTATGATCAAAAGGAAAGAATTATTTGAAATAGATACTGAAATATATACTAAAAATATTTAACACTGCAGACAAAATATTCTATTTTAATATTTTGAAGTCTGCTTAAAATGGTGCTTATAGTTAAATTTATAAGTATGAACATTTATGTTTTTAAGCAAAGGCTAAAACTTGGCAAACTAAACTTCTGAGTTTAAAAGTAAGTAATAAAATAACCAATAAATGTAAAAAATTATAATAAAGATAAATGTTATTACAAATAAACAAAGTGGGTTTGTTGTTAAGTCATTAAGTGGTGTCTGACTCTTTGTGAGCCCACGGACTACAGCATGTCAGGCTCCCCTCTCTTTCACTATTTCCCAGAGTTTGCTTAAATTCATGTCTTTTGAGTCAATGATGCTAACTACCATCTCATCCTCTACCGCCTTCTTCTCTTGACTTCAATCTTTCCCAGAAGTTTATAAAGGTAATAAAATATATTTTATTATAATACTACACTTGATCTTAGCCAAAAGGCCAAGAAGTGTCATTCCCTCGCAGCCCAGTCAGTAAAGAATCTGCCTGCAATGCGGTAGACCTGGGTTGAATTCCTGGGTTGGGAAGATCCCCTGGAGAAGGAAATGGCAACCCACTCCAGTATTCTTGCCTGGAGAATCCCATGGACAGAGGAACCTAGCAGGCTACAGTCCATGGTGTTGCAAGAGTTGGACAAGACTGTAGTTTTAGGAAGAAAAATTCTGTAATCTTTTCAATATATTTACATAATAATTTGATAAAATCCAACACACAATATGCCTGTAAGTTCAGACGGAGATCAGCCCAGAAAAAATACCAGGGAGGTCAGATAAAATAGAAGACTCTTCTGTTTAAAAGAATCAGAGAGCTACTGAAACACTAAGTTAAAATACTAAGAGCTAAGGTTCTGGAGAGGGACGTGTAACAGACAGGTCAGCTGACCTTCTGCTGGCTGATTTTCCTGGGGAATATTCGTTGATTCTGGGCTTTGACAGGAGGCTGAGAATACAGGCTCTACCTGGGCAGAGGGAAGCTGATGAGAGTCAGACTATTCAGCAGAGTTTTTCTTGAAATTATTAGAGAATCAATTGTCTTCTTGGGTGTCCAGTTATAACACTTGCTTGATTCTCATGCTTCCTGGACTAAAATACCTACAAAGTTAATGTAAACTTAAAAGCAGAGCAAGGTTTTGGCTGTACATAGAGAAGTTATTCAAACTGATAGATGAATATAATCAGGTAACTGAATAAAAGGTCAATATAGATAAATTTATTGCATTTCATGTATCAATATCAAACAAAAAAGGAAATTTGAAAAGCAATGATACATTTTAAAATGACAAGCTAAAGGATCAAACAGCTATGAATAAATCTCACAAAAACTTAGAAGACTCTGCACTGAAAAATACAAAATTTTATGGAAGAAATGGAAGGAAGATCTAAATATATAAATATTACAAAGATGTCAGTTTTTTCCCAAATTTAATTTAGCACAAATAAAAATCCTAGAAATGTTTGGAAACTGATAATGTCAGTCTAAAATATTTCTAATCATTCAAAAGACCAAGATAAGCCAAGCCACCTTTAAGTAAAATAACTTAGCTATAGAACAACCAGATACAAATAGTTAATATTTAAAAAAAGAGAGAAATAATTAAGATGACAGGATTTCAACACAAGTATAGACAAGTGGAACAGAAAAGAAATTAAGAGAAAGAATCAAACACTTAATTTTCCATACAGCCATGCAGTGAATTTTTAATAAGTGCTAACAGGTCAATCCAATACCAACATGGGAAAAACATGGAACTTAAACTCTATTTTTTTTTAACCTATGAGAGGCAGAAAATGGCCCCCCAAAGATGTCCATGTTTCTTCTCTAGAAAATGTGAATATATTTCCTGATTTAGCAAAAGGGAATTAAGGTTGCAGGTGAAATTAAGGTGGCTAATCAGCTGACATTAAAATAGATTACCCTGTAGTATCTGAATGGACCTAATGTCATCACAAAGGTCTTTAAAAGTGGAGGAAGAGTCTGGAAGAAACCAATACAATTCTGTAAAAAAATTAACCTTTAATAAAAAAAATTTAAACTAAGAAAAGAAAAAGTGGAGGAAGGGAGAGAAGAGGTCAAAGTGATGTAATATGGGGAGAACTCAACTTGCCTTTGTTGGTTTTGAATATGGAAGGGGGTCATGAACAAATACAGGAGGTTAGACTTTAGAAGATGGAAAAGAAAAGAGAGTCTCTCCCCTGCAGCCTCCAGAAAGGAATGCTATATATTGCATTTCAGTGAGATCAGACTTAGACTTCTAACCTATGGAACTGTAAGATAATACATTTGTGCAGTCCTTGTGGCAGCCTGTTTAATAAGTCATATATAACTAATATAATGCCATAGGCAAACATCAATAATAGAGGAACTATAAATCTAAACCAATTTACCCAAAGTAGGTAAACCAAACAAAGCAAACCAACATTTTTAAAATACAACATAGAATATCTTCAAAATTTGGATGTAGATAAAAGTTTCTTAAACATATAAGAAAAGCACTAATATATAGAAACACAAAATACTGGACTATGTAAACATTAAGTTCATTTTTATAAATGTCATAAAAAGAACAAGCCACAGATTGGATGGAGATATTTTGGAGTATATACAATCATCAAAGGGCTTGACAGAATATATATAACAATATTCTACATCAATTAAACAGATGCAGACAACTCAATAGAAAAAAAATACTTATGAGCTATGATTGACACACAAAAAAGCTGCACGTATTTAATGTATATATTTTGATAAGCTAAATGCCCTAATCTTATCATCACCTCTAGAAGTTTCTTCCTTTCTTTTTTTTTAAAAAGAATATTTAGCATAAGATTTATCCTTTTGCACACTTTTAAGTATATTAATGCAGGATTACTAATTACATGTACTATATTGTATAGTGGGTTAGGTCTCTAGGACCTTCATCTTGCATAAGTGAAACTATGAATCTTTGATCAATATCTATTCCCCAATTCTCACAAGAAATGAGTCTTAGCTCTTAATAACTTTCTTTAGTATCTTCTCTTCACATTGTTGGTTATTTATCCAATAATCATTTCTGTGTTCTTTCTTGTAAAAAGGAAAACTTTTTCTTTCTTTTTTTATTTGAAATCCATTCTTTTTCAAGGAATTCAGGAGTAAATCTTGATAATATAAGATAATCAAGAGATTATATGATTCATCCTTCTAGGTGCCTATTAGGAAGGATATTGTGATCATATTCTAGTCAATCCCTAAGGAGATCTTTCCTAGAAATTGATTAAGAGACTGTTTATCTTTAATATTCTGTTACCACTGTTAAGTTCTGAAAAATTTGTTCTAATTTTGTGAGCATGAGAAGGACTTAGCCAGTATGTCGGTCAGACCAGAGCAGAATGTTAGAGATCAATAGTCTAACTGACATCCTTAGGCTGCTCTGTTAAACAATCCGGGATACACACTGACTGTTTTGGAACTTCTGTTTATGAAGGTATAAAATGGCTTTACTATAACTAAGACTTTGTGACATGATTTTTCCATTACTTGCATCAAAACTGATTATATTATCACAATATAATACACTTGATGGTGACCACTGGGCTCAACCATTTCTTCAGCTTAACTAAACTTTAGACAGGTTACTTTCAGACTGGAAACCACAGACTTCCTCTTTTTTGGAGCATTTACTTTAGAAAACTTGCAGCTTTAAATTCTTTCCCTTCTCCTTGGCGATGTAAAACTTTTCCCAGCCTCTTGCCAGTATTAAAACACAAGAAAGTGTTTCTCAAGGTTCTGGGAGCCATCCTTTGAAATATCATTAAAAAAAAAAAAAAAAAAAAGAACTCCTATCTCCCATTTTCTGTAGGACTGTGGAAACCCAAGTTAGATAAGAGCTACTTAGGAAAACAGATAACCTAAACACATTTTTTACCAAAATCCTCACTAACATCCCCACTTTTCCACTAGGTCTCCCCAGTGCTTCTCCTACCCCTTGTTTCAAGGGAGGAATTGAGTTTAGTTTCTCTCTTCTATTTCAACAGTCATGGATCCTGTTTGTCTTGTCTGGTGGTGTTTCCTACTATACAGTATAATAGGGAAACAAAGCTACATTGCTTTGAGAGTCTGAAGTCACAGTCCTGACTTAAAATAGAGCTGCAGCAAGCAAACAAGCAACAAAACCCCCTCAAAATTCCCAGGTGTATTTATTTATTGCGTTATGGCTGATTCATATTGAGGTTTGACAGAAAACAGCAAAATTCTTTAAAGCAATTATCCTTCAATAAAAAATAAATTAACTTTAAAAAGTCAAATGTTACATTAAATATAACAGAGAAATATTTACCTCATCAAAGGTAAATACAATTTCCTTCAAACAACATATAGCCTAAGGAGGGTGGGAAAAAGAACTGAGGTAAGGAAACAACAATACTAAAAGTAAGTGCATCTTAAATCCTGAAAGTTAAATAAAAAAAAGTCATGGGGATGTAAAGGAAGGAGAATTATATCCTACTAGGATTCGACTAGAGGTAAGAAAAGCTTTGATTAAAAAGGACATTTGAAATGGCACACATTATAAAGTGATAGGGAAAGAGACAGGGTGGACTCTATGTGTATGCAACTGCACAGCGCAGCTATAGAGGGAAAGATTCAAGCACACATATGGTCAGGGAAGGGGCTTCCCAGGTGGCACTGGTGGTAAAGAAATCGCCTGCCAGCACAAGAGATATAAGAGATCCAGGTTCAATCCCTAGATCGGGAAGATCCCCTGGAGCAGGAAATGGCAACCTACTCTAGTATTCTTGTCTGGAGAATCCCAAGGACAGAGGAGCCTGGCGGGCTGCATACAGTCTATGGGTTCACATAGAGCTGGATGGGACTGAAGTGACTTAGCACACACACAGACATGGACAGGGAATAGAAGAATGCAGTATATGACCAGCAGGATTGTAGGTTCCAGCTGTTTGAATCTGGAAAGTCATTTTTATTGCTAAGCCTCAGTTTCCGTTAAGCAAGGTATTTGGACTGGATAATTATGAAGATATCTTTCAGTTTGAAAAAACTCACAATTTTATGATATATAAAGAGTTCAATTAGGTAAGAAATTATACTTCATTGTTTTACTTGCTTTCACTTAAACTATTAAATAATTTGCAAACATGTATTCATCAAAAAGGAAAGAACGACTTTTGAAAGAAACCAAAAAGGAGAAAGAGATTTTTGTCATCTAATAGCAAAGTGGCACCACATTACGGTTCATGGCTCATTAGGTCTGAATAGCTTAAGATGTTTCCACTCATTCTAGTCTAGCCAATCTTTCTTTGTTAAAAGTCACTGAAGTGGTATCCTTTGGTACTGGAGCCAAGCAGTTCCTCTTTGTCATGAATTTTGCAATAGGAGAAAAATTATGCTGCTAGAAATGGAGAAGCAGCAAAGATTATTTAATTTCCACTTATTAAAATAATAATGTCATTTCTAGCGTAGGAGGTCCAAGGAGAAAGTGATGAGGATACATTTTCAGTTTTCTTGTGTATTATATTTGTTGGTTATTAATGGATGCAATTAACCAATTTGGGCATTAAGTTCTTTCCCCTAAATGGAGCCTGCAAACAGCCCTTGAAATTTGGCACCTTAGAACAATGGTAGGCAGAAAAATGTCCTTATAAAGGCAGTATTTGGCTGCCGAACTTTTGATTCTCAGCTCCTAAAAATGAAACCAAGTCAGTGCACTTGACTGTTACTGGTGTAATTTTTTAAAATTCCTGTATCACAAATGCATTCATTAATGATCTCTGGCTTCCTTACCTAATTAACTCACTGTTTAACCACACTTTAATCCACTGAAATTCCAAAGTAAGGACAGTGTTTGCTTGTTATATCCTACTGAATTCTCACTGTCTAAAGAAAATAATCTCAGCATCAAAAATAAACTGTGACATGTCACATTAAATATGAATTTGTTTCTATTAACTTTCCACAAATACAGTGTCATACTCTAGGATGAGTTGTGAAAAGTGAAGGTATTCAAATATAGAGTTTAATCATATTTGATGTATCCTCACTTTTCTTTTGGTTTCTCTTGTTGTATAGAGGTAATGCTCATGATAGAACTGTCAGAAAGGGGAACATTTTTCTCAGCTGATGTTTGCAGCTAAGCACCCTGCTTTACACCCTGTTACTCAATATTAATAATGGAAGTCTGATGAACTCAGAGGAATGCCCAGCAAGAGGGTCAAAAAAAAAGCAATCTTTCATTACATGGTATCTCTATAAATCTCTAGAAGTCTCATTTCTTTATCTGTAAAAAGAATAAAAAATCAAAGAAGAATAATTTACATCCTTATAGACTCATACTATTTCTAATGGATATTAAGAGTACAAATTATTTAATTATTTTTAAACACAAAGGTTTTTTTTTTAATAATGAAGCTCTGTGACTGGGAAAACTATGTTTATATTTTGCAAGTTAAAATATTTTGTAAGCTCTGTGACAGTTTTGTTGGGTTAAGCTATTATTATGTCAATGGACATGTTATGAAGGGAAGGCCAATTTACTTAAGTAAGGGAGTGTTAAAATAAAGGGCAACAGCCCTCATTCCTGTGGTCAGTCATCTGTAGGGCATGCTTTATCTCTTCACTTAAAAAAATGAAAACTCAGTCTTGAAGACAAAATGAGGTGATGGTGATTAATACATCCTATGGGGAGGGGGAGTTCCTCCTCTTGAATTTCTGTGGAGTGAGATAAGGTCAGAATGCAAAGATGGCTACGGCAGGATCACAAATAATTTTAATGCATCAGTGAGAATATGCTTACTTATGATGTGGTGTGTTCTTTGCTATCTTGTAAAGTATTTCTGATGAGCTTCCCAGGTGACTCAGCGGTAAAGAACCTGCCTGCCAATGTAACAGATACGAGTTAGATTCCTGGGTCAAGAAGATCCCTTGGAGAAGGAAATGGCAAACCACTCCTGTCTTGCCTTAGAAATTCCGTGAACAGAGGAGCTTGGTGGGCTACACAGTCCATGGGGTCTCTAAAAGAGTCATTCGTGGCTTAGCAACTAAACAACAACAAAATATTTCTGATAGAATCAGATTACTTCAGTTGCATAATCTATTTCCTGCTGCTGCTGCTGCTGCTGCTAAGTCGCTTCAGTCGTGTCTGACTCTGCGACCCCGTAGATGGCAGCCTACCAGGCTCCCCCGTCCTTGGGATTCTCCAGGCAAGAACGCTGGAGTGGGTTGCCATTTCCTTCTCCGCTGCATGAAAGTGAAAAGTGAAAGTGAAGTTGTTCAGTCGTGTCTGACTCTTCGCGACCCCATGACTGCAGCCTACCAGGCTCCTCTGTCCATGCGAGTTTCCAGGCAAGAGTACTGGAGTAGGTTGCCATTGCCTTCTCTGAATCTATCTCCTAGAAACCAATAAATTAACAAAATAAAATGAAAGAAGACTCCATAGAAAATATGCTTAAACTTAATGCTACTAAGAAATCTTTAGTAACACTGCTAGTGTGTATATGTATGTGAACAAATGAGGGATTGTGAGTTTACTTATTAAGGAAATTATTATCTATTCTTGGGCAAGGTAGTTCTCTAATTTGGGAACCATTTCTTTTCATTTGTGAATAAAATAAAAGGACAACTCATGGAATTCTAAACTTTGACTTACAGCATTATTAAAATGTCTTGAACTTAAATCACATGAAAGTCAAAGTGTTAGTTGCTTTGTCCTATCTGATTCTTTGTGACCCCATGACTGCAGTCCACCAGGCTCTTCTGTCCACAGAATTCTCTATGCAAGAATGCTGGAGTGGGTAGCCATTCCCTTCTCCAGGGGATCTTCCTGACCCAGGGATTGAACCTGGGTCTTCTGAATTGCAGGTGGGTTCTTTACCCTCTGAGCCACGTAGGGAAGCCGTAAAGCACATGAAAATTTTCTACATAGAAAAAAGTAAAAATCATGGGTGACAGTCATAAATCCTAACTCCCATGGATTCATGAAAGCCACGTATTGTGACAAGAAGCAAGCCACAGAAATTTTAAAGCAATTTCTAACATACATTCAAGAAACAGATAATTACCATTATATAATTTAAAAAGTGTAACAAGAGGGAAGATTCCTAAAAGTATTTGATAAAACCAGTAGGGCACTGATAACAAAACCATGATGGGAGAATATGAAAAAGGGCGTATAATAGGCAAATATATTTGCTATAACTACAAATACTCTAAATGAAATATTTTAAAATATATGTGTATTAAAAAGTGTGTGTGTGTATACACACACACACACACACACACACACACACACACATATGCTATATGCAGAAGGAAGGAAATGGCAATCCACTCCAGTATTCTTGCTTGGAGAATCCCATGGACAGAGGACCCTGGCAGGCTACAGTCCATGTGGTTAAGAGTTGGACATGACTTAGTCACTAAACCACCACCACCATATGTGCTTATATATATATGCTTATATAGGTATACAGACACAGGAAATATAGTTTATCTGGAGAAAAATACGGTTTATCTCAAGATGACAAACCCTGGTAAGTAGTTTGCTAGTGTGACCTTAAGAGTGAGGGAAACAGGCTTTCTCAAATGTTGGTAAGAGTACAAATTGATATGATCTCTATGGAGAAAATCTGTCAATATGTATCATAATTCTAAATGCATACCCCTTTAATTTAGCACTTTTAAATTGTTTCCAATAAATAATCATACATGTTAATTACATATGAACAAAAATATTTCCTGTAATTTGTGAGAATAAAAGATAGACTGTGTCCTTATTCAAAAGAATGATCAAATGAATCATAATGTATCAACCTAATGATATTTTCCAAAACTAATCTGTTAAGTTAAAAATTGAAAGCACAGATAAGAATAAACTTCCTATATGTACAGTTAATGAAAGTTAAAATGCATTATAGTAGAAGATGCAGTTATTTTTGCAAACTCATAATTATGTATATGAGAAAATACATAAATTATATATGAAAATAAATTTATTAACACTGCTTCTTGGGAAGAACCTGTCTGTTAGAGAAAGGAGATGTAGTATTAACCACGTCTTTTTATCTTCTGTATTTCTGTCCCTTTGGCAACTGGAGCCCTGGAGATTCTGGAGAGGCTGCCTTTCCTAGGACTAGCCAATTTCTAGAGATAGTAAATGACTCATCTGAGAGTACTCCTTTCATCTGCAAACCAACTGATCCAAAGTCTTACCATCACCATCTACTTTAACAGACTCTCAGACTCCGGGCAAAAGTTTTCCTGCTCTAATTACCTTAGGACAAAGTACCAGGCAACCAGGGAAAATAGTTCATCCCAGAGACCCCTAAAATTATTCAAACTTGCTGTTGTTCATTGCTAAATCATGTCTGACTCTTTTCAACCCCCTGTACTGCAGCACAACAGGCTCCCCCGTCCTTCACAATTTCCTGGAATTTGCTCAAACTCATGTCCATTGACTCGTGGTGCTGTCTACCCATCTCGTCCTCTGCCACCGTTTTCTCCTTTTGCCTTCAATCGTTCCCAGTATCAGGAATTTTTCCAAAGAGTCAGGTCTTTGCATCAGGTGGCCAAAGTATTGAAGTGTCAGCAATAGTCCTTCCAATGAATATTCAGGGTTGATTTCCTTTAGGATTGATTGCTTTCATCTCCTTGCACTCCAAGAGACTCTCAAGAGTCTTCCCCAGCACCACAACTGGAAAGCATCAATCGTTTTGCGCTCAGCCTTCTTCATGGTCCAACTGTCACATCCATACGTGACTACTGGAAAAACCATAGCTTTGACTATACCGACTTTTATCAGCACAGTGATGCCTGCTTTTGATAAGCTATCTAGTTTTCTCATATCTTTCCTTCCAAGGAGCAAGGGTCTTCTAATTTCGTGTCTGCAGTCACCTTCCACAGTGATTTTAGAGCCCAAAATAATAACATCTGTGACTACTTCCACTTTTTCCCTTTCTGTCATGAGGTGATGGAACCAGATGTCATGATCTTAGATTTTTTTAAAGTTGAATTTTAAGCCAGATTTTTCACTCTCCTCTTTCGCCCTCAGTAAGAGGCTCTTTAGTTCCTCTTCACGTTCTGCCATTAGAGTCATATTATCTGCATATCTTAGGTTATAGATATTTCTCCCAGCAATCTTGATTGCAGCTTGTGCTTCATCCAGTCTGGCATTTTGCATGATGTACTCTGCATAGAAGGTAAATAAGCAGGGTGACAATACACAGCCTCATTGTACTTCTTGCCCAATTTTGAACCAGTCTCTGTTCCATGTCTGGTTCTAACTGCTGCTTCTTGACCAGCATACAGGTTTCTCAAGAGATAGTTAAGGTGGTCTGGTATTCCCATCTCTTTAAGAATTTTCCAAAGTACACAATTAAAGAGTTTTATGTAGTCAATGAAGCAGATGTAGATTTTCTTCAAGAACTCCATGATCCAACAAGTGTTGGCAATTTGATCTCTAACTCCTCTATCTTTTCTAAATTGAGTTTGTACATCCAGAATTTCTCAATTCATGAAATGGTGAAGCCTAGCTTGAAGGATTTTGAGCATTACCTTGCTAGCATGTGAAATGAGTGCAACTGTATGGCAGTCTGACACTCTTTGGCATTGTCTTTCTTTGGGGTTGGAATGAAAATTGGCCTTTTCTAGTCCTGTGGCCAATGCTGAGTCCAAATTTGTTAACATTATCAAGTGCAGCACCTTAACAGCATCATCTTTTAGGATTTGAAATAGCTCAGCCAGAATTCTCTTAGCTCCACTCGCTTTGTTTGTAGTAATGCCTCCTCAGGCCCATTTGACTTTGCACTCCAGGATGTCTGGCTCTACATGAGTGATCATACCACTATGGTTATCTGGGTCATTCAGGCTTTCTTTACATAGTTCTCCTGTGTATTCTTGCCACCTCATCTTAATCTACTTCTATTACGTCTTTACCATTTCTGTATTTTATCGTGCCCATCCTTGCATGAAACTTTCCCTTCATATCTCCAGTTTTCTTCAAGAGATCTCTAGTCTTTTCTATTATATTTTCCCCTCTATTTCTTTGCATCAATCATTTAAGAAAGCCTTCTTATCTCTCCTAGGTATTCTCTGAAACTCTGCATTCAATTGGGTGTATCTTTCCTTTTCCCCCTTGCCTTTCATGTCTCTTATTCTCTCCGGTATTTGCAAAGCCTCCTCAGATAACCACTTCGATTTCTTGCATTTCTTTTTCTTTGGGATAATTTTGGTCACTGCCTCCTAAACAATCTTATGAACCTCTGTCCATAGTTCTTAAGGCACTCTGTCTATCAGGGCTAATCCCTTGAATCTATTCATCACTTCCACTGTAAAATTATAAATGATTTGATTTAGGTCATATTTGAAGGGCCTAGTGGTTTTCCCATGTGTCGAGTTGTCTCATGGGTTGTTGGAAAAGAGTGTTTGCTCCCCTCCTAAATCTATTTGCCCTTCCCCTCCTATTCCTTTGGAAACCACTTTAAAGGCTCTTGTCAGTCTTTAACCTTCACTTCCATTGCTTTCTGGCATCCCTTGGTGCTACCCCATGTGGCCATGTGTGGAGTGGCATGGCATCCCCTCTGAGACCTGTGCTGCTGCTGCTGCTGAGTCACTTCAGTCGTGTCTGACTCTGCGCAACCCCATAGACGGCAGCCCAACAGGCTCCACCGCCCCTGGGATTCTCCAGGCAAGAACACTGGAATGGGTTGCCATTTCCTTCTCCAATGCGTGAAAGTGAAACGTGAAAGTGAAGTTGCTCAGTTGTGTCCAACTCTTCGCGACCCCATGGACGGCAGCACACCAGGCTCCTCCGTCCATGGGATTTGCCAGGCAAGAGTACTGGAGTGGGGTGCCAGTGCCTTCTCCGTCCATGGGACTTGCCAGGCAAGAGTACTGGAGTGGGGTGCCAGTGCCTTCTCCGTCCATGGGACTTGCCAGGCAAGAGTACTGGAGTGGGGTGCCAGTGCACTCCAGTCCACTCTACTCTCTGAGACCTGTGAGTAGCAATCATTTTAATGCCAATATTCTCCTAATCTGCTGGCCTCACAAGACTTGAATAACAGTAATACTGGTATTATAAGACAATGTAAGAGGAAAACATTTTATGTCTTTTATAATTTTTATTATTCTTTTTCAATTTATAGATATTACTTATTTAAAATACATTATAAAAAATCTAAATGTCAACAATTTCTGGCATATATTAATATTAGTCAAAGTCTCAAAACAAATATGCTCTTTTTGCTGAAATGTGGAAATATAACATGAAAAATATAATGTCTAGCAAAACCCAGGCAAAAGTTTTGAACCATATGCTGTTACTTAATGTCCAAGAAACCAATGTATCCTTGTCAATAAAAATATGTTCAAAAGATTTGGGAAAAAGTAAAAAATGAAAATAGAGGACACAAAACAAAATGCTAAAAACTAGATAATGTTTATACACATGTTGATTCAGTGTGACAAAAAGCCAATTTCCCCCAATTTAATCCAGAATTCAATGAAATTCCAATTAAAATTCTTACTTGGTCAGAGCACTCATAGGAGTATAGAAATCCACCAATAAATAAGTTGATTTTAAAGAAGATACCAAAAGGCCTTATCTGCTGATATTGTTTGTGTGTTTAGTTGTTGTTTGTTTGGTAGTGTTTAGTATGTTTAAAGTTGTTCAGTCATGTACAACTCTTTGTGACCCCATGGACTGTAGCCTGCCAGGCTCCTCTGTTCCTGGGATTTCCCAGGAAAGAATACTGGAGTGGGTTGCCATTTCCTAATCCATGGTATTTTCCCGACCCAGGGATCAAACCTGTGTCTCTTGTGTCTCCTATATCGGCAGGGAGATTCTTTACCACTGCACTACGTGGGAAGCCCAACTATTGATATTAGGGATTATAATAAAGCTAGAAGTATTGAAATGATAATTAAGCACAAGGATAGACAAATTAAGCGATGAAACTAAAACAGGAGCCCAGAAAAAAAACCTATCTCTTAAAGGAAACTTATATACAAAAGCTATGTTACAAATAAGCAGGAAAGGATGAATTCTAATAAACAGCACTATCAAACTTACTTATCAATATGGAACAAAAGTAAAATTAGGTCATTAACTGAGAGCATTTATTCATACACTCCAAGATTTATATAGCTAATTACAATTGTAAATACTTTTTAAATTTTTGGAAGAAATTATTGGTGACTTTTATTTATTATATTGGGATGGAACCAATGATAAACAAAAGAGAAAAAAATAAATTCTGATTTCCTGGGCCACTCTCCACCTAATCTTCAGGATATTTTTTCTAGAGCTATTAGGGTTTAAAACAGCACTGGACTGTAAAATCTTAATTTGAGATTGAGTCAATGCAAAGGCTTATCTGGTTTTTATAAAATTTTCAAGAGGGAAATGGGTAAATATTTTTCCCATTTTACAAGGAGTAACTGAGGCACAGAAAGAATATTGATATGTAGGGGAATTATTATATATTTTATACATGCACTAAAAAGTAGGAAAAATGTCAGCCAGTAAACAGTCTGGTATTATATAACACTTCAATTATTATCTAGTTTTCCCAGATTTATTTCATTGTAAAATATGCCTTCATTTAAAAAAAAAATCATAATATTTTGCTTTTGGGAAATTAACATCATATAGATTTGGAATAAACTAGGAGCGACTGTAGCTCCACTGAACCACAGGCAACAATTTCAAATGCAGCACTAGCATAAGATGGTGTTACAATAACATCATTAAAAGCTACATCTCTACAGGAGATCTCTTCAGAGCAAAATTAGCTCTAATAGAGAGTTGGCCAAAACGTTCATTTAGGTTTTCCCATAACATCTTATGGAAAATTTATTATAATATAAATGAGACTAGGATTGTGCCAAGATTCACCAGTTACAAATCATCTTCTGTGTTGTAGCATCTTTTCCCACTTTGAATAGAAAATACAGTCAAAGATACCAACAAAAAACCCTCATTAAGAATATAATGAATAAAGCTTTTATAGCTGTTTAGAAGAGCACACTGAATCTCCTATATTGATTATTCTGTCAATAAAACAATCTTCAGTACAGAAGTGGTTCAATCACAGATATCCATCAACTGGTTGGTTAATTGCTGTGAAAGTTATTTATACTAAATAGTACAGTCAAAAATTCTAGTGTATAGTTTAGACTGTGAGTTCCCTGAGGGAAGAGGTTTGTTTTCGTACCCCATCTCAAATATCCCATAACTACATAGAGCCCTTATGCATAATAAAAGTTCAAAAATATAAAATTGGTTTTCCATACACTAAAGTAATTTGTGATATAGCTATCCCAAGGCATTTCTCTTTTGTCTTTTTATTTAAAATGAAATTCTGACTTTAAGCAAAATGATATCATTACTTAAGTTTTTAAAAATCTAACATAATAAAACTTTTCTATCTATGTAAGCATCTGTGATACTCCAAGGCCTACATTAGGAGATTATCTATACATGTTATATAATGAAATTTGCATGACAATTTATGGGGTGGGTCTTATTACTTTTCATTTTCAGGTGAGAAAACAGAAATGCATATAGCTTAAGCAATAAATTGCCCAAATTCACATGGTTAGTGTGAATCAGGGGGGAATGCAGTCCTTTTCTTTATGATTTAATCATTATGCCTAATAGATGTTTCTAAGAAATATGGCTTCCTTTACTTGATATTTAAAGCATTTTGAATTTTTAAAAGGCAAAAATATTGACTCCCCATACTATGAGCTGTACATTTGCCCTGCATCAGTGTTTCCTGGCCTGTTAAAGCATGTTTTTCTTGTTATACTCAGTGGCCTCAATTATCTCATTGTCCAAAGAGAAAACAAAACAAAACTTCTACCATCCTGTAGTTAATCAAGCTCTCTAACTGTTCTAAGAACTACCTGTTCTCATCAAGTTTATTTTTTACGGTAATCAGTGCAGCTATGAAATTAGAGACAGAAATCAAATTATGAGAAACCAAAGTGAGCATACTTTTAATTATTTCTATTTAATATATCTGATTGTATTTGCCTATGAAAAACTCCCTGAATAAGCAGGCAAGTAAATTGTTTGTTTATTCTAAAATATCATGATTCGTGATTCATGATTCATATCCACTGCCCCTTTATTCCTATTTTTGAAATGTAATTCTAAAAGGGAAGATGAGTAAAAATGCATAATTCTTAAAAGTGAAACAGATCGTCAGTCCAGGTTCGATGCATGAGACGACAGGGTGCTCAGGGCTGGTGCACTGGGATGACCCAGAGGGATGGGATGGGAGGGAGGTGGGAGGGGGGGTTCAGGATGGGGAACACATGTACACTGGTTTTGCCACACACTGACATGAATCATGAATACCAGACCACCTGACCTGCCCCTTGAGAAATCTGTATGCAGATCAGGAAGCAGCAGTTAGAACTGGACATGGAACAACAACTGGTTCCAAATAGGAAAAGGAGTACATCAAGGCTGTATATTGTCACCCTGCTTATTTAACTTATATGCAGAGTACACCATGAGAAATACTGGACTGGAATAAACACAAGCTGGAATCAAGATTGCCGGGAGAAATATCAATAACCTCAGATATGCAGATGACATCACCCTTATGGCAGAAAGTAAAGAACTAAAAAGCCTCCTGATGAAAGTGAAAGATAAGAGTGAAAAAGTTGGCTTAAAGCTCAACATTCAGAAAATGAAGATCATGGCATCTGGTCCCATCACTTCTTGGGAAATAGATGGGGAAACAGTGGAAACAGTGTCAGACTTTATTTTGGGGGGCTCCAAAATCACTGCAGATGGTGACTGCAGCCATGAAATTAAAAGACACTTACTCTTTGGAAGAAAAGTTATGACCAACCTAGACAGCATATTCAAAAGCAGAGACATTACTTTGCAGACTAAGGTCCGTCTAGTCAAGGCTATGGTTTTTCCTGTGGTCATGTATGGATGTGAGAGTTGGACTGTGAAGAAGGCTGAGCACCGAAGAATTGATGCTTTAGAACTGCAGTGTTGGAGAAGATTCTCGAGAGTCCCTTGGACTGCAAGGAGATCCAAACAGTCCATCCTAAACGAGATCAGCCCTGGGATTTCTTTGGAAGGAATGATGCTAAAGCTGAAACTCCAGTACTTTGGCCACCTCATGCAAAGAGTTGACTCATTGGAAAAGACTCTGATGCTGGGAGGGATTGGGGGCAGGAGGAGAAGGGGACGACAGAGGATGAGATGGCTGGATGGCATCACTGACTCGATGGATGTGAGTCTGAGTGAACTCCGGGAGATGGTGATGGACAGGGAGGCCTGGTGTGCTGCAATTCATGGGGTCGCAAAGAGTCGGACATAACTGAGCGACTGAACTGACATGAATCAGCCATGGGTGTACATGTGTTCCCCATCCTGAACCCCCCCTCCGACCGCCCTCCCCATCCCATCCTTCTGGGTCATCCCAGTGCACCAGCCCTGAGCACCCCATCGTCTCATGCATCGAACCTGGACTGACGATCTGTTTCACTTTTAAGAATTATGCATTTTTACTCATCTTCCCTTTTAGAATTATATTTCAAAAATAGGAATAAAGGGGCAGTGGATATGAATCATGATATGAATCACGAATCATGATATTTTAGAATAAACAGACAATTTATTAGCCTGCTTATTCTGGAGATGTACAACATCATGACTACAGCCAGCAATACGGTATTGTGTATTTGAAAGTTGCTGACAGATTTTTAAAAGTTCTCATCACAAGGGAAAAACGTGTAACTATGTGAGGTGATGGAGGTTAACTAAACTTACTGTGGCAATCATTTCACAATATATACATATATCAAATCATTATTTCGTACATGTTAAGTTTATACACTGTTAAATGTCAGTTATATCATAATAAAACTGGGAAAAGAAAGATTTACATTAAAAAATAATAAATAAATTTAAAAAATTAAAAAAGAATACTTAGGATGATTTGCCTATTCTCTGAGAAAAATTTGTTCATTTAGGAGTTGGGAATTTTGTTTGTTTTCTGGTTTCTTTACATTTTCCAATTTTTAGTCTAGATTGGGAATTTAGATGCTAAAGAAAAATTACTTCCAAAAAGCAAAGAAATATGCAAAGAGATACTTAAAACAATAAGTATACTCATTTCACACAATTTTCTATTAATATGTTTTTCTAAAGCAATTCTCCATTTGATCATCTTTCACAATTATTTACTTCTAACAAAAAGAAGAGTGTAGTTCTTGCCACAGAGATACAATTTCTTGAATTTTTGTTGCACTTTGTATTTAAATGGAAAATTTCTTCTCCAAACTAATTTAGATTTTTTTTTGTTTTGGTATTTTCCTGCACTGGCTTTCAGATACTCCAGTTTGAAAGTTCTGTCATTAAAAAAGTAAGCTCTTTGTATTTGGGAATATTTCAATTTTACACAATTTGAAGCTTTGCTATGTTGCAAATGATTTTTACAAAAAATGCCTGGGTACTTCTTAAAAATTATTTCAAAAATAGTATATTTTTATTGATGAAGGGCTTTTACATATATTATCTTTTTTCAGTTTTCATAACAATTCTATAAGGAAGTTACGAAGCTCATTTCTAAAATGAGGACATAGAAGTTGAATAGTGAAGAGTTTTGTCAATATTGTTACTAACCGGCAAAATGACAATGGTCATTATTGTAATAAATTAATTCATTAAATCAATAAAACATTTTGCCCAACACGTATGTAGGTCCTTTGTGATGTGGTAAACAATTTTTCTACTCAGCTACCCTTCTTCATTTTAGTATAACTAGCATAATGATTGGTGGGACTAAACCTACACTTAGTTACAGGGATTGGAAATCTATGGGCCTTTCCAATCGATGAAGTCCCACCTCCCTTACTAATTCTAGTGCTAGCTTCAGTTAAGGACTCATACCTCTAGTTTATGTCAATCTATAGCCACAATGACTGTCTCAGGAATAAGCTTTTCAGTCATGGTTGAAACCATGTA
Source organism: Budorcas taxicolor (assembly GCF_023091745.1). Classification (NCBI taxonomy): domain Eukaryota; kingdom Metazoa; phylum Chordata; class Mammalia; order Artiodactyla; family Bovidae; genus Budorcas; species Budorcas taxicolor. The sequence continues at coordinate 21,134,259 of NC_068934.1, forward strand.
TTTTCATTTGATATTTGAGGGGATGCGATTCTTGCAATCTTGTTCAACCTAAACAGAAAATCATGTTTCTGTAGCTGATGTCAGCCATTAACAGAAACACAAGAGCAAGGTGACACTTGAAAAGGTACAGCGGACTAGTTGAAGGTGCTCAATCAAACTGATGCTGCTGGCTACCATGCTTCTAAAATTGCAAGTCACTTGGGTTAATATCCTCCATTGGTTAAGCCATTTTCCATTGGTTTTCATTTTACATATAACTTAAGGACGAAGACACATTCTAATACTATGCTATTTACTCAGTTTTAAAGAAAGTCACTTTTTCTTATACACAAAAGCAAGTAAAAACATTGTGTAATTGACAGTGAGAAGATTTTTAATTTATAAGGATAAAATGATGTAGCTTTATTGACTTTAACAGTATATCTTGTTATCAATTTTTCCTTCTGACTCTTTGCAGTTCAACACATGCTAAGCAGCAGTCTTTGCTGAAATAAGATTGTTGTAGGTGCTAACAAAATTCTCAAATGTCCTTTCTGCTGTGATTAAGAAGCAGAAATATGCAAGACCTCAGTTTCTGCCAATCGCTCTCACTGATTACAATTGAAAGTATCTTTGTCTAAAGACGGTTGTGAAACTGAAAATTACCACCCAAAGCTGATGACATTTATTTGGATTAATAACAAAATGACTAATGAAGACTGGTCAAATATATACATGTTTATATTTAGAAGAAAATCCATAAAGGAGCTTTGCTGAGTTGAATAAAAATGAATAAGGGAAGTATTCAGCTGAGCGCATAACCCACCTCACAAGGAGGCTAAAAGCAGCCAAATAAAAGCAGAAGTGACTAGTGCTTGGAATGGAGCCCCTGATTCCTATCAACATAAGCTTGGAACCTAAAAATCTCAGAATGGTAGACGACAGGGTAGAATTTGAATCTTTAAATTAAAATATAACATGGAAACTTACAATACCATACATAAAATTGATAGCCAATGGGAATTTGCTGTGTGACTCGGGGAACTCAAACAGGGCCTCTGTGACAGGCTGAAGGGTGGGATGAGGAGGAAGATGGGAGGGAGGTTCAGGAGGGATGGGACATGGGTGTACCTATGGCTGATTCCTGTTGATGTATGACAGAAAATCACAACATTTTGGAAAGCAAATATCTTTCAATTATTTTTTAAATAAAACAAAAATGTAATAGGTTTTTAAGAATCAAATGAACCAATGGCCAAATCTAAGCAATGATGCATATGTAACTCAGCATGTAATGAAAAAAAAGAAAACATGACAAGCTGATAAGGTAAGGTTTGAGATACCTTAGAAGATATATACATGTAAGATATGTACGTAAGTTCAGACAACAATGTAATTTAACAACTTCCGTTCCATTCCCCCCCCGCTTAGCTTCTCATGACTATTTTAATATGTAGAACTACATTTTATATACCATCTTTTCATTCTATTCCTCAATCATTCTGTAATAAGCATCTGTTATCTGAAGTGTGCCATTCCCCTTGACCCATGAAGTTTTAGGCTGGGGTTGCTTTGGATCAGATAGGATAGAAGTTAAGGAGTGAATGTGTGGAGGGTACTATGTTATCAATATCTCCAGAGGTGCCTATGTAGTATTTTTTCCATCAATTTTTCTTCATAGAGTACAACTCCCTGTTTAAATGTCTAGATCTTTGAATTAAGATAATTGTACGCAATTATATAACCACAAAAAACAAAATACAGAATATTCCACCACCCCTCCCCCCAAATTCCCTAAAGCGTCCCCTTTTTAGTCAATTCCTCATCACCACATCTAAGCAGGAAGTCACTGATCTATTTTCTGTTCTTACAATTTTGCTCCTCCAAAAATTCATATAAATGGCCACACACAGTAACCTTTTGATTCTGGATTTAACTTATTTGAGATCCATCTATGTCATTGCATGCATGAGTAACCTATTTGTTTTGAATGCTATAGTTCAAATAGTTCAAACATATTCCATTGTATTGAGATACTACCTTTTAAGTAGTAGCATTTGGCTTATTTCAAGTTTTTGTTGATTACAAATAGAAATGCTATACACATTAAATTAGATTTCATCATATATATGTTTTTATATGAATATACATTTTTAATTCTGTTAGGTAAATATCTCAAAATGGAATTTCTTGGAAGCATAGTAAGCATGTGCTTAACTGTATAAAGAAATAGTTTTCGAGAAGAACTGTACCATTTTTCTTTCATATGAGAGTTCAGATCTATGCATCCTTGTCAATATTTGTCTTGTCAGTTTTGTCTTTTGTTTTCATTTGTGCTTTGCCATTTTCTAATAAATATGTAGCATATTTTCATGTGCTTATTTGCTATCTGTATAGCTTCTTTGAACTAGGTAATCAAAATTCTTTCTTTGCTTTTATGTTATTGAGCAGTTTGTTTTCCTGTTACTGAGTTTTGAGAGTTCTTTTCATACAAATACTTTGTCAGTTATTTGATTTGCAAATATTTCTCCTGATCTGTTGCATTTCCTTTATTTTTGTTAACACTGTCCTTCAAAAATTAGAAATTTTAATTTTGATAAATTTATCAGCTTATTTATTATGATTTTTAAAAGATACTGTCCCATAGTTGTTTTCTCTTTTATTTATATTTTTATTTTTGGACACATCAAGCAGCTTGCAGTATCTTTGTTCCCCAACCGGGACTGAAATTGGATCCCCCAGCAGGGGAAGTGGGGAGTCCTAACAATTGGACTGTCAGGGACGCTGGAAAATTTGAATACGCCTAGGTTAGAAGAAAATGGACCCGAATCCTTATTCTGCACTAAAATCTATAACTATAAAAATGACCAAAAATGGGAAAAATGTTTGTGAACTTGGGCTAGGTAAATGTTCTTTGATAATCAAAATCATATAGCCTCCTACCTCTTACATTCTAACACATCACTGAGTAGGTACTTGTTTGGCTCACTCAGGCACACTAACTACAGTTTTTTATTTGTTTTAAAATGCAAATATATCTGACAAATGTACATTTAAGCAGTTGAGTTAATTTATACTTTATCATACAGAGGACTCTAAGGTAAACTTATTAGAGATGTCAGGGACGAGGAGATGATAAACTGCCTATATTATAATTTGACTCTAAGTGAAGCATGTTTTCAATCTATATACACAGCATACTTAGATACACTGTCAATTCAAGTAGAGTTCCGACACTTTCATAGCATGGAGTATATTAATAACTGTTAAGACCTTTATTGTGCTAGACAATACTGCATTCACCTAAAGAATCTATTTCTTAAAACATGTTTGAATGTAGAATCTAACAGTAAAATAAAACTCATATATTTTAAGAGAGTTTGCTTCTAGTGAGCTTAAACAAAAACAGAAATATCAAATTATAATTTGTACCAAACCTTTGAGAAACATATAATTTAGCAATCAAAATTAAAAATCAAATGTGAAGAGCTGTGGACTCTATAGATGTATGAACATTTGTTGACTGAAGAAATAAATTACACAAAAAGTAGTTTACTAGTGAGAGTTTTCCTGAGCAACTGAAACCTGTAAAGCTCTAACAATTAAACTTTTGAATAAAAACGGGACAAATGTCTTCCACTTGCTTATTTGAAAAAGTATATTTTCTGAAAAAAGTAATAAATGAGCCAACTTTCTTTAGTATTTTTTTATGCTTTGCTTCTAGTTGGTAAGGTTACTCGGAGGACTTTTTTAAGGCTTCTATTTATAAGCTCTTCTTAGCAACACAAATTAAAAGTTGACATTTCAAAAAATTAAAGGCTAAATAAGTTGTAATATTTGCTTTATTTTCTACTTTTAGTGTCAGTGTTTGTTGTGTTAAAATATTTTTGCAATATTTTTTTACCTGTTACCTCAATAAATGATTTTGGACAATAACAGTATGTTAGATAAGCTATTTGTTCTATTATCAGAGTTGCTTCTTAGGTCATGCATAAGACTTCAGTAGGTTTCATTGCAGAAAAGGATGAAGTAATCTGCTATTTTATAGATAAGTAACATTCACTGCATGAATTCTGTGAGTATTGCATAGTAAAGGCTTTACTATATAACACTGCACTATAAAAAGCAAAAAATCAAGAGGATATAGAACTTTACCATGATATGTTTTGCTTTATTAAACCTAGATTCCTTGATGAAAAGCCTGATATGGCAGGTCTAAAATAAATTAAAAGGTTTTCAATATGCGCAGTCTTAGAATTCCTTTGTGTTGGCTATAAAATGGATAAGGTATCAAAACAATCAGCTTCCGTTTAGGTGGAAAGTAAGGAGTCACCCATCCTCTCTCCACTTCCTCCATCCTCCAAACTCCAGATTCCTCATAGTAACCTCCAGTCACTATTTTTTTCTGCCACCTTGAGGCACATTCACATGACTAATCCCCCAGTGCTAGCATTCTCCTCACTGCTGACGTAGGGACACTGGCATTTGACCCTGCACAGGCCACAGACCTACCCACACTTGGTAATGAAATTCACTCTAATGCAGACATTCTCAGCCAGTGTTCCTGAAGCTGAACCACCAAATCAGAGTGGCTATGTCTGGAGTGTCCTTGTCAAGGACCCTTCCAGAATAAAAATCAGTCCTTATGAAAGCCCCCCTTTTACTAAGCTGGCCCCCAATTATTCATGTCCCTGGAATTCACATTATTTGTGGTCCTTCCCCTATTAAATTGAGGGTAGCTCTGTGTCAGTAATGGCAAATGGCAGAAACAATGTGTGTGACTCCCAAGGCTAGTTCATATAAATAAAAGCAACCTCTGCCTTTTTCTCTTGGACAGCTTGTTCTGGGAGAAGCTAGTCACCCTGCCATGAGGACTTTTAAGAGCCCCTTGTAGAGGACCAAGCAGCAAGAAATAAAGACCTCAGAGTTGAAGTATCTCAGGGAAAAGGTCAAAGTAAAGGTGGTGGCTATACAACAGATACTAGATAGTCTTATTAAAGTATCCCCAAAAAACTGAGAGAAAAGGAGAGAATTATAAGATAAAAAGGCAAAGAAAACAATTAAAAAAAATTTTTTTTTAAGTGTCAAACTAAGCTTCAAGTGCCAAAGAAACTATTACACTAAAAACTCGATAGAGATTCATGGAGGCTTAACATACTCTTGAGTCACTATTTTTCTTTAATCAATAAGTAGTCTGAGAACACTATAGCAGGATTAGAGTCTAGCAATGGACCATCAGCCGCCTCCAGGATAGGATGCTCTCACCTACATTTCCATTAAAAAAAAAAAACCCAAAATGTGAATTTCTATATGTGTTAAGGTCCAGGTATTAAGTCAAGGAGTTATAATTATTAATATGCACCCTTGTTGTAAGTAGAGATTCTTTCTGTGTTAAATACAAGCAGCCTTGCTCAAAGCAATTATTTGCTACAGTTTCAAATTGCCTTAGAGTGACTGCATTTAAGCACAATGGTAGTTTAATTAATTTAATCACTGATTGATCTGTATCTCTGGCAGGATGGCAAAATAGATATTTTTATAAAACTAAATATGTTAAAAAAATTGAAAGTTTATTAAATGTGTTCAGGTTATACCAAATCAGGACATATTTCTTTCATGGTTATGACCAGTCTAGAATAATTCATATTTGGATGGAATAGTTGCCTTAATTAAGGTAATGCTTTTTATTCTGGAAAAGTAGGAATAGGAAAAAAAAAAGGCCATCAAATAAAAATTTTACAGTTTCTAGTTTCCTTTTTGCCATTTCCCTTGGGTATATATTTATATTTATATATTCAAAATACTGTCCCTCTTGACTTAACACTTTCCCTCCAAAGAGAAAGGTCAAAGACGAGGTTTCCTCAAGATGTCTTTTTTCTCCATCTCAGTCTTAAAGTTTATCTTTATACATATTTTTACACTACTTCCCTCTGAACATTCTATAATGCTCAAATAGGCCTTTTGTTAGAGTCTGGAACTAAGTTTACCATAAATTTAAAGTATACAAAGTATGTCTGTTCACAGATCATTTTTGTCATTTAACCAACATATGAATTTACAGAGGACCCACATCCAACACACAGTAAAGTTGAATTATCTTTATAAGACCATAAATCCTCAAGTTTAAAAACATACTTTTCAATTTTTCACTGAGGTAAATTTTAATAGATATGTTATAAGATACTAGCTTTTTCACAAATATCAGGAAATACATAGTATATTGAGGAAAATGGTATTTTATTCATTAATTCAAGTCTCTATATGAGTTACCTTAACTTCAGGTCTCAACTTAAACATCATTTCCATAGAGAAGACTTTAATCTCTCATTTGGTTTAGTTTCCTTGCTTTATAATCTCCTATCAACCTCCTCTGTTGTATTACAGATTTTCTTCAACTTGTAATGATGTTATATCCTGATAAATCTATTGAAGGTTAAGAATGCTCTGAGTCAAAAATATATTTAATACATCTAACCTACTGAACAGCAAAGCTTAGCAGAGCCTATCTTAAACATTCTCAGAGCAATCACATTAACTACAGTTGGGAAAGATCATCTAACACCAAGCCTATTTTATAATAAAATATTGAATATCTCATATCACTTATTGAATACTGTACTGAAAGTGAAAAACAGAATGGCTGAATGGATACAGAATATGTGTATGTATCAGTTGTTTTCGTGGCTGACTGAGAGGTGAGGCTCCTATTGCTATTAACCATCACCAGAGAACATTGTACCATCTATTACTAACCTGAGGAAAGCTCAAAATTTGAAGTTCAGTTTCTACTGAATGTGTATTGCTTTTGCACCACTATTAAGTCAAAAAAATTATAAGCTGAAACATAGAAAATCCAGAACCATCTGTAGTATCATTGCTTTCATACTGATTGACTTTCACACTCATCTATATCCATCCAGAGATAGAGATGACAAATGTTTTTGTTCATCACTCTATCCCTTGTTTCTAGGGTAGCAGGAAGCATGTAGTATGTGCTTGTTAAAAATGTAATATTCAAATGAAAGATAATGATTGCTATTACAATGGAATTTTAAAATAAGTACAATGCATGAGTGCATGCTAGGTTGCTTCAGTCATGTCTGACTGTGTATGACCCTATGGACTGTAGCCCACCAGGCTCCTCTGTCCATTGGATTCTCCAGGTAGCAGTACTGGAGTGGGTTGCCATGTCCTTCTCCATAAATACAATAGCATAGGTGATGTCAGGGAGTAGACTTCAGAATGAGATTTGATTTGCTGAGCAGACAAGCAAGGTCAGGCAGGTATAATAGCGTGTGAACAAATGGAGGTCTGCAATCACAGCTAACTGTGGCACTGCAAGCAGGAGAATATGGCTGAGGTAGACAGTGCCAGGATATCATTTTAGTTAACGGGAACTGGTTTTTGAAAAGCCTCCTATACCACCTGAGGAGTTTTCATTTATGTCTTAGGATGCATTGAACAATTGCAATCAGGAGAGTAACAGGATTCATTTTTATGTGAGGGAACGCAGACCTGCAGTGGATTTAACAGTAGGCAATGGCAACTGCTGTTGTTACACTCAATGTCCAAACATCATTTGGCACACAAAATATGCGGACTATGGAGTCAAACCTGTTATATCTCTCTAGTGAGCTATATACACATAAACTAAAGAACCTAAATTCATAATACTCCTGGAGCTCAAAATCACACCTAGTTTCTTTGGTATTTTATCTAGGGTGCTTTGTTAATTTACAATTTTACAATACTTTGCATATTGGAATTGCAAATTCAAGCCCATAAAATTCTTATGGCATGTAGTGTGACTCTATCCATTGATCTGATTCATCTGACCTTCCCAGAACTAAAATTTCTCTTTATATGATTATCACAGAGATTTTAAAATAGTATATTGCACCTGGAAGTAAGCACTCTTTAGGCACTTAACTTCTAAGTAAGTAACAAGGTAATCAGAAGGTTAAGTTTCATCCTTGTTAACAAAATTGATATTTCTGTAGTAAAATACTCCCTAAAATACTTTCATTTTCACCCTGGCACACTAATAAGAAATAAAAAAAAATAAGCCATATGCAGAAAATTATAGCATATCTTCATTGTTTTTTGTGATAGCACTAAAATTAAAATGAATTTCACATTTAATTACCTGAAGAGAATATCTATTTGAGGGAATTACACCAGCTTGCTGTTCCAGTCTAATTCAATCATGAGATATTTATGAGATATACACAAGTCCTTCTAAGTATTATAGTGTCACAATGAAGAAAATCACATTGTCTGTGTCATAAAAGAGGCGAAAGGGAAAAGATGATTACAATAAACGTGGCAACTATTGTAATAGGCAAATACAGAGATTGGCACAAAGCCTCTTATTTTAGAAAATGTCTCATGAGAATCAGCACCTATATCAGGGTACCAGGCTAAGGGCATGAACGGGAATTCATCAGACAGAGCCTAAGTAAAGAAAAATAGCCATGGAGTTATGGAGATGGGAAAATGAATGCAAAGAGAAGCACAAAGCGTGTGTGTGTGCACAAGTATGTGTGTGCATGTGTGTGTGTAAATGCTGGGATGGGGTCTGGAAGGAGGAGTCATAGGAAAGTACCAAAAGAGGAGAGTGAAAACTTCGGTTAGAGCCAGGTAAGGAAGACTCCTGGATCCCTTGCTTCAGGACATTCCTAGAAAGAATGATTGAGCATTCAGGAGGCTGATAAAGGACATGACTTGAGATAAATTTTAATGATAGATTTTTTACATATGAAGGTTATTGGAGGGGGTAGAAGTAAAAATGATTTTGTGATCAAGCTCAAATAACTAGATTGGTGAGATGCTACAACTGAAGACTTCAGAGAATACATTTTCAAGAGTAGATGAAATGGGATAATAAGAAAGACTTCAGAGATCAACAAGGTTTACCAATTCTTATTCACATTCCTAGGTCTGTTCTATACACAAAAGATCTTACTGAAGTTGAGCAAGCAGTGATGACTTAAATGCATAGCCTGAGCCTAGAAAATAGGCAATCTGTTTTAAGTCCTACTTTGTTAAGAAATGAAGAATATATAAGCAAGCACATCTGAGGTGGAGAAACTTTGGTAAGTCTTGTAGCTATTGTCATGGGACAAAATTAGTGTATCAGACTCAAATGATACCTTCTCTTGTGAAGTGAAGTGAAGTCAGTCAGTCGTGTCCAACTCTTTGCAACCCCATAGACTGCAGCCTGTCAGGCTCTTCTGTCCATGGGATTTTCTAGGCAATAGTACTGGAGTGGATTGCCATTTCCTTCTCCAGGGGATCTTCCCAACCCAGGGCTCGAACCTGGGTCTCCCGCACTGTAGACAGAGGCTTTACCATCTGAGCCAGAACTGCCAAAATCCACAGAGCAAAAATAACATTAATATACAGTTGGCCCAAAGAATCCACATGGAAATGGTTCCAGACCTCCATGGATACCAAAATCCTGGGATGTTTAAATTGCTTTTGTAAAATGACATAGTACAGTCTGCCCTCCATATACCAAGTTCTAGATCCATGCATCCAACAGACTGCATATAAAATGCAGAATCTGTGGATATGGAGCACAGACTATATAGATGGTGATTTTATTTCCAGATTAGGCAGAAAGTTAAATAATATTTGCTTGGACACTTTGATTAATCTGTTATATTATTAATTAGCATTCTCTCTGACATTTGGCATTTGCAACTGAACCTTCTTCTCAGTGTTGTAAAAAGTACATAATAGGTGCTCAATACATATTTATGAAAGGAATGAACATGTAAGTGGATGCATTGATTTCAAATAGTTTCTGTAAGGTGTAATAAATTCAAAACACCAGTATATAAAGATTATTATTTAATACCACCTACACTTATGTTATTTATACTTAAAATGACTCAACCATTTCACTTGATATTAATGGCATAGTTGACTAAAACCACATGTTATACTTACTGGTAGTTGAATTCAGCTCCTACCTTGGAGTTCTCAAGAATTATTGTGATTGATATGCTGATGGGGAGACTGACATACCCTCTGTGAGTCTAGCATTATTTAATCTGTGTTACAATCTGTTAGTTGCTCAGTCATGTCCGATTCTTTGCAGATCTGTAGCCTGCCAGTCTCCTCTATCCATGGAATTCTCCAGGCAAGAATACTGAAGTGGGTAGACATTCCCTTCTCCAGGGGATCTTCCCAACCCGGGGATCAAACCCAGGCCTCATGCATTGCAGGCACATTTTTTACCATCTGAGCCACCGCAAAAGCCCCTAATAAATCTCAAAGAGGGTATACATTTTCCTTCAAGAATCAAATCAATCCAGATGTTATGACTATGTGAAAACTCATAGCAATCCTCTCACACATGGAGGGCTGGGTTTGTTTCAAACAGACAAAACTCTTTAATTATTGGGGTCTTTGATGTCACAATATGTATAACTTGATAACCATCAGTTCAATTCAGTTCAGTTCAGTCGCTCAGTCACATTCAACTCTTTGAGACCCCATGAATCGCAGCACACCAGGCATCCCTCTCCATCACCAACTCCTGGAGTTCACTCAGACTCACGTCCATCGAGTCAGTGATGCCATCCAGCCATCTCATCCTCTGTCATCCTCTTCTCCTCCTGCCCCAATCCCTCCCAGCATCAGAGTCTTTTCCAATGAGTCAACTCTTCGCATGAGGTGGCCAAAGTACTGGAGTTTCAGCTTCAGCATCATTCCCTCCAAAGAAATCCCAGGGCTGATCTCCTTCAGAATGGAATGGTTGGATCTCCTTGCAGTCCAAGAGACTCTCAAGAGTCTTCTCCAATACCACAGTTCAAAAGCATCAATTCTTTGGCACTCAGCTTTCTTCACAGTCCAACTCTCACATCCATACATGACTACTGGAAAAACCATAGCCTTGACTAGACGGACCTTTGTTGGCAAAGTAATGTCTCTGCTTGATAACCCTAAGAGGCTGTAAAATGTGAAATGTAGTAGGAAGAAAATAAAAGGACAAATAAGCATTGGCCACTCAAGGAAACCTAAATTTGCTTGCATCTTGGCCTGACCACTTACCAGATTATTACTCAATATATTCTTTTGTTCATTCATTCAACAAGTACTTCCTAAATGTCAACTATGTGCCAAGCACTGTCTAGGCTCTGACATGCAGCAACAAATCAAACATATTCTCTGTCCTCAAGGACACAACATGGGAGAAGTAGACCACAATTTAAGAATAATTTCATAAAACACCTATTGCCATGAATAAAAACATAATATGACAGACATTGATGCATACGGTGGAGGAAACTGTATAGAAAATTAGACATTCAGCACATGAGGCAATACCATTGTGTCTATATAAGAATGCATTTTCTTCAAGCCTAAGCTGTCACCATTTTGAGATAAAATCAGAATGATGTGAAGTCAATTAAACAAAGTAAACAAGTTTCTTTCTCTGTAAAGTTGAGATTATAATATAAACTCGGTGAACCAGTTCTACAGATTAAGAAGAAAACAGAATATGCTATGTGAGTGTTGTGGTGACTGACATATTTTAGGGTCTTAAAAAAGTACCATCATCTTAAGTTGATGCTTACAATAGTGGTTGATGACAGCAGCACAATTAGTCAGTATTTAAAAACAGTAGATCTTAAAAAAAAAGGTGTTATTACTGGAAGAAGTAGTTCAGAGAACTTTATTTGGAGTCTGTGTCTAGAACTGTGGTCCTCTTTTCCAGAGTTTGTCTACCTGTCTGGAATCTTACCAGATTTGCTGGTTTCAAAATGGAACTTACCTTCTTAATCATGGTCTCATACCCTGAACTGACCTGATTGACTACTGATGTAATAATTTCGTCCTGCCAAACTCTGGATTGGCCTGCCTCTGTTGAATGGGATTTATGTTATAGAATTAACCTTATTATTGAACCCTGTATCTTTAGTGCCTCCAACGACTCACTGGCCTCTTACTGGCAAACTTTAAATACAGAGTGTCTCCTTTTTATCTTCAGTTCATTTTGCTGTCTATCGTGTTTTCAAGCACAGAGAGGAGCCTCCAGAGTTGAGAGAGCACATGTCTGAGATTATATAAATGTCCAATAAAATGGAAAAGCTAAGAAAATTATGGGAACCCTGGATAGGAAAACGGAAGATAAAGTACAGTCCAGTGATTCAACACTGCATATGCTTGCCCTACACAGTATGCAATCATAATGAAATTACATTTAAACCAGATGTATGAAGAGTTTTAATATAATTAGGAACATCAAAGGAAGGTCATCTTGGTTAATTGTAACATTTCTCTTTTTTAATAAGTTGTTGGTATTCAGTTTTCGAGTCTGTGCTGAATTATTCAGGACAAGAGTGAATACGTTCTGCCACGAGCAGGCTTCCACAGTAGAAAGTGTCCCTCTGTCCCTGAGAGTGCACTCTTTGCTTATAAATCAGGCATAAGTTTTTAGGAATATAATTCTAAGGAATGCCAGATTAGTAGTTTACCTTCAAAGGTGAAGTTTCAGGGCTTAAGATCTATCTCTAGACTAGGCTCTTATTTTTAGGTAGACTAAGCCTGAAAAGGGCTTCCCTGGTGGCTCGGAGGATAAAGCATCTGCCTGCAATGTGGGAGACCTGGGTTCAGTCTCCGGCTCAGGAAGATCCCCTGGAGAAAGAAATGGCAACCCACTCCAGTACTCTTGACTGGAAAATGCCATGGACAGAGGACCCTGGCATTCTCTCCTTGCTGGCGCAGCAACAGAAGCACCAGACATTACAGTAAGCATACACAACCCTTCACGGCTTTACCAGGTGAAGCTTTTATGGCACACCTCACAAACCAGCCCGTGACCAAGCAAGTACCTCCTCACCAGGTATAAGTGATCTCAGCTGTTACATTATCTGCAAAGTCGTTGTTTACAGAACATGGGGTGAGAGGGCTGGACCAGAGTGCCTGACTGGTGCCATCTTGTTAATTTCCCCACATACTCCAAACCTACAGTTACATATCCCACAACTTTCTCTGAAAACAAACAAAGAACACTTGAAAACTGGCTCAGCAACACCCTGCACTGAGCAACGGACAGCAGGCGCACTTGGCAGAACATGGAAGAGGCCAGGATCTCACCAGAAATCCCACCCCTGACTGGACACCCACGGTCCCACAGTAGGAACAGGACACAACATCGGAGCTTCTCCCCGAGGACGGAAGGGTTTAAACACAGCACATCAGGCAACCCGGCTTTTAAGATCTACATCTGAGAAACAGGCCCTCCAAGATATTGGCTTTTGAAAGCCACTGGAACTTGTGCCCACAAGACCCACACACCTGTCGCAATCTGAGAAGATTCTGACAGGCTCCTGCGCGAGGACTCACCGTCCCGGGCCCAGCGTGGAAGCATCAGATCCGAGTGAGCCCAGGCTTTGTGTGCCTGAGTCTCCTTCGCCTGCCGTGGAGTGTCGGCCTGAAGGCAGGCGACTGATTTAACAGCCACCTGAGGGCCCGCTGGGATGATCTCAGCAGGACAGCCAGACGGGCTGGCGGCCATCTTCGCGTGCTTGGTGTCAGTATCTCCACAAGGCGGCTTGTACACATGTCCGGCACCCGGTTTTTCGCCTGGTGCCTGGTTTTCCGCTTGGTGGCGGGTCTTGTCTGCTTCCCAGTTTTACGTCTTGTGCCCTGTTTTTGCAGCTGCCACTAAGGGACAATGCTACATCTCTGGTACAGGTGGTGGTCCGGCAGGAATGTCTATATCCATGTACTCTAAAAGCTGCTGCCTCCTGGGTCGGGCTTCCAGCTGGCCTGAATTAAGACTGAAATCTTCCCTTCTGGGACACCAGCAGATCTTCACACGGCTCTCAACTACTGAGCCACACTAAAAATTAAATAGGCTGCTTGGACAGTTGCAAAGATATGAGAGACAACCTGTGAACAAGGTAGAAAGAGACAATTTATCACCTACATGAAGCCTCTCCTTTAAGAGTGGAAGAGGTGGCTGTCTTACCAGATGTACATTATGACAGAGTCAAGCAAAATGAAGGAACAAAAGAGTGTGTTCTAAACAACAGCAGCGAAAAGGTAAAAACCTCAGGAAAAAACTTAAAGTTAGTGTACTCACAAGTGTTTATATTACTATTAGGCACACCAGTTATGTGTAACTTATTTTATACATTTGTTTCTTTACATAGCTAAGTGTTATATGTGTAATTTGCTTTATATATATATATATACACACACACTGTATTACTTTATATAATTCAAATATTTAATAAGTAAATTTAACAAGCAAATATATGAAATTAAAACAGTATCTTAAAAGCATTTTTGCATCTATTAGAAGATGATTTAATGATGCACACTTTTGCTTAGGAAATTTCCAACCTTGGGACTTAAAAATATAAATATGACTTAACACTTGTTTACTAATATTACTAACATTTTTGTGTCATAAGATTAAAAAGAAGTTTAATTCCTTGGGGCGTCTTTGGTGGCTCAGACAGTAAAGCATCTGCCTGTAGTGTGGGAGACCCGGGTTCAATCCCTGTGTCAGGAAGATCCCCTGGAGAAGGAAATGGCAATCCACTCCAGTACTCTTGCCTGGAAAATTCCATGGACTGAGGAGCCTGGTAGGTTACAATCCATGGGGTCACAAAGAGTCAGACACAACTGAGCGACTTTACTTTCTTTCACTTTAATTCCTAAATGTAGGAGACTTTTGTCTGTGTAATGATAAAAGACTATATAGGAAAACACAATAATGTTCCTTATTTTAAAAAAACAACAACTTTTTTACATTCTTCTAATACTTTCTGCTCCACAAAACAATTGTTTTTATAATTTTCCTTAATGCAAATCTATAATGTTATAATTAGAAATTAAGGAAAAGAAAGTAAGCCGCCTCTCTGATAATAAAATTTTCTGAATAATTCAGTCACAGAATTTTTAAAATGAGAAGCTTGAATCATGTTAATGTCAAAAACCACCACGATATTGTAAAGAAATTATCCTCCAATTAAAATAATTAAAATTTAAAGAAAAGATTAGTGACTAGTCCACATTCAAATACTCTGTTAGTCTAAAAGCTAGAATGATATAAAGTTCAAAAATTTTCTTTATGTTTTTTGTATAAACATACTCAGAATGCCATGAAATAAACCACTGTTTATTATAAAGAGGGAAAAGAAAAGAGAGAGAAGCTTGGTCTAATAGATATCATTCATCTCTAATGTTTTGTGATCTAAGCTAAAGAGCCTCAAGTTTGATATTTAGTCTCTGACTCTCCATTCTTAGGTGGTGTTCTAAGAAACATTCATCAAAATTTAATTTACTCTCCAGAATGAAGCCAAAGATATGGAAAGCATATTTGTCACTGAATAGCTTCAGAGGACATGAAACATACTGAGGCAAATGTCTTCTTAAGTCCATTCACTGGAGAAATGAAATAGTCAGAGAACTACAAAAACAGAGGTCAGCCTCACAATTCATGTCTGTTTGCCCTCTTCACCTTGTTAGTCTGGTATTTTTGACAACTTCTAAGCCTATGAGTTATCCCGGTACAAGCCAGTACATTTCAAGTGTCCTTTGCTTTTGAGTAACGTGAGACACTCTTTAGTGAGAGAAAGACATCATTGTAGGAGTTTCTAAATGATAATAAGTTCATAATATAGTAGTGTATGCTGTGTTTCACACAGAGAGTATGTATGTGTGTGTCTGTGTGACTGTCAGCAGCAATGATGCAGGTGCAGAAAAACCTTTTTATTTAACAACATGTTAGCAATTTTATACCAAGGAAAAAGACATAAATGATTCAAAATATAATGGGCAGTCTCATGAACTATTCTCCTGTGAACAGTTTTCCTGTGTTATCTTAAGTTTCAAATCTAATACAAATAAGGAAATAGCCCTCAGATGGTGAACACCAAAGTCAGATTGATTATATTCTTTGCAGCCAAAGATGGAGAAGCTCTATACAATCAGCAAAAACAGGACTGGGAGCTGACTGTGGCTAAGATCATGAACTCCTTATTGCCAAATTTAGACTTAAATTGAAGAAAGTAGGGAAAACCACTAGACCATTCAGGTATGATCTAAATAAAATCCCTTATGATTATACAGTGGAAGTGAGAACTAGATTTAAGGGTCTAGATTTGATAGATACAGTGCAAGATGAACTATGGGCGGAGGTTCCTGACATTGTACAGGAGACAGGGATCAAGACCATCCCCGTGGAAAAGAAATGCAAAAACGCAAAATGGCTGTCTGGGGAGGCCTTACAAATAGCTGTGAAAAGAAGAGAAGTGAAAAGAAAGGAGAAAAGGAAAGATATAAATATCTGAATGCAGAGTTCCAAAGAATAGCAAGGAGAGATAAGAAAGCCTTCCTCAGGGATCAATGCAAAGAAATAGAGGAAAACAACAGAATGGGAAAGACTAGAGATCTCTTCAAGAAAATTAGAGATACCAAGGGAACATTTCATGCAAAGATGAGCTCAATAAGGGACAGAAATGGTATGGATCTAACAGAAGCAGAAGATATTAAGAAGAGGTGGCAAGAATACACAGAAGAACTGTACAAAAAGAGCTTGACTCAGATAATCACGATGGTGTGGTCACTCACCTAGAGCCAGACATCCTGGAATGTGAAGTCAAGTGGGCCTTAGAAAGCATCACTACGAACAAAGCTAATGGAGGTGATGGAATTCCAGTTGAGCTATTTCAGTTCCTGAAAGACGATGCTGTGGAAGTGCTGCACTCAATATGCCAGCCAATTTGGAAAACTCAGCAGTGGCCACAGGACTGGAAAAGGTCAGTTTTCATTCCAGTCCCAAAGAAAGGCAATGCCAAAGAATGCTCAAACTGCCTCACAATTGCACTCATCTCACATGCTAGTAAAGTAATGCTCAAAATTCTGCAAGCCAGGCTTCAGCAATACATGAACCGTGAACTTCCAGCTGTTCAAGCTGGTTTTAGAAAAGGCAGAGGAACCAGAGATCAAATTGCCAACATCCGCTGGATCATCGAGAAAGCAAGAGAGTTCCACAAAAACATCTATTTCTGCTTTATTGACTATGCCAAAGCCTTTGACTGAGTGGACCACAATAAACTGTGGGAAATTCTGAAAGAGATGGGAATACCAGACCACCTGACCTGCCTCTTGAGAAACCTGTATGCAGGTCAGGAAGCAACAGTTAGAACTAGACATGGAACAGCAGACTGGTTCCAAATAGAAAAGAAGTACATCAAGGCTGTATGTTGTAACCCTGCTTATTAGCTTCTATGCAGAGTACATCATGAGAAACGCTGGGCTGCAAGAACCACAAGCTGGAATCAAGATTGCCGGGAGAAATATCAATAACCTCAGATATGCTGATGAAACCACCCTTATGGCAGAAAGTGAAGAGGAACCAAAAAGCCTCTTGATGAAAGTGAAAGATGAGAGTGAAAAAGTTGGCTTAAAGCTCAACATTCAGAAAACGACGATCATGGCATCTGGTCCCATCACTTCATGGGAAGTAGATGGGGAAACAGTGGAAACAATGTCAGTCAGTATTTTTGGAGGCTCCAAAATCCTGCAGGTAGTGACTGCAGCCATGAAATTAAAAGGCACTTACTCCTTGGAAGGAAAGTATGACCAACCTGCTGCTAAGTCACTTCAGTCGTGTCTGACTCTGTGCGACCCCATAGATGGTAGCTCACCAGGCTCCCCCGTCCCTGGGATTCTCCAGGCAAGAACACTGGAGTGGGTTGCCATTTCCTTCTCCAATGCATGAAAGTGAAAAGTGAAAATGAAATCGCTCAGTCATGTCCTACCTAGACAGCATTTTAAAAAGTAGATACATTACTTTGCCTACAATGGTCCGTCTAGTCAAAGTTATGGTTTTTCCAGTGGTCATGTATGGATGTGAGAGTGGGACTGTGAAGAAAGCTGAGCGCCAAATAAGTGATGCTTTTGAACTGTGGTGTTGAAGAAGACTCTTGATAGCCCCTTGGACTGCAAGGAGATCCAACCAGTCCATCCTAAAGGAGATCAGTCGTGGGTGTTCATTGGAAGGACTGATGCTAAAGCTGAAACTTCAATACTTTGGCCACCTTATGTGAAGAGTTGACACATTGGAAATACTCTGATGCTGGGAGGGATTAGCGGCAAGAGGGGAAGGGAATGACGGAGGATGAGATGGTTGGATGGCATCACCGACTTGATGGACATGAGTGAACTCTGGAGAGTTGGTAATGGAGAGGGAGGTCTGGTGTGCTGTGATTCATCGGGTCGCAGAGTCGGACACGACTGAGCGACTAAACTGAACTGAACTGAAGAAAATTATACTCTCAGGGGCCACTTGGCACTTTCACACGTGTGATCATATTTAATCTTTACAACAACTCCCAACAATCAGTTGATTTTTTACCAGGAAATATAGGTTAGGACTTGGCAGCATAAGTAACTTTCCTTAAGGTCACAGCTGATAGTAACAAAGCAGACTCTTGAACTCAGGTCTAAGTCAAAGCTACCCACTTTCTCACTGATTCTGGGAACAAACAATAATTTAATCCTCTGAGCAGGGACCTTTGCACATTTTTATTTAGTCCCTATGTGGCGTTTGGATGTTCAGAACTTTAATGTAAATCCAAAATTAGTAGAATAAGTTTTATTGAAACTATAAAATCTGTAAGCTGTAATTTATACTTTTTTAGCCTTAATGTGCATATACTGCATTTCTAACAAGTTATTACTGATTTGAAAATTTGTTAATATTCCTATTTATGCTGAAAAATTATTCATGACAAAAAGACATATTCTTGAAGTTATATAGCTCACCTTTATTAGCCTATCAGACCAGGGTGACTTAATCCAGCTTTAATAATTGTAATAACCCTGGCTTTGACACTGAAACTAGTAGTGAAAAAAAGATTTAATTATTTTATCTAATTATCTAATTATGCTTTTTATTGTCTCTCTGCTCCCTTCATTAGACTCTTAGCTTCTTGAGAACAGAATTAAAGTCCTTTTTTCTCCTTTTATCCCCAGGACTTGGCACATCACATGGCTTATATTAGATGTTTGATACTTGTTTAATTAGTATTGCTTGAATGTTTCTGTGCATTAACTTTATTGAAGGAAAGTGATATTATTGAATATAATGATAAAAATTAGTGCTATGAAAGATTAATAATGTCAATTCTATATAATGTATATAGAATTAATATATTAAAAATTAGTAGCCAATGAAAGCATTAAGTGATAATTTAATTTGTCCCAGTATAAGTTTTCTCACTGTTCTGTGTAGCATTTTCAACTGTCACTTCCCTGATTTGATGAGTAATTTGGATAGGCTCTAGTACCCTTGTTGTTCAGTCCCTAAGGCATGTCTGACTGTGACCCTGTGGACTGCACCATGCCAGGCTTCCCTGTGCTTCACTATCTCCTGGAGTTTGCTCAAACTCATGTCCATTGAGTCAGTGATGTACCCAATTTTGGGTAAGACACCAATCTAGATATCATGGTGAAGATATTCATTTAGATAACAATTGATACTTAAATCAATAGACATTTGAGTAAAGTAGATTACTTTCCATTATGTGAACCTCATTCAATCAGTTGAAAGTTGTTAGAAAAGATTAAAGTCATTGAGAAAAAAGAAATTCAGCCTACATACTTGCCTTTAGACTCAAGTTACAACATCACCTCTTCCTTGAGTTTCTAGCCTGCCTGGCTGCCTTGCAGATTTCAAATTTGCCAGTCTCTACAATTCTGTGAGACACTGCCTTAAAAAATATATCCATATCTCTCTATATCTTTATCTATATCCATATCTGTATTTATATCTATTCCTGTTAGACATCCATACACACACATCCTATTTATTCCAATTTTTTTCTGGAGGATCATGACTTCTATAACTGCTATATAGGCAATATTTTATCAGCCTTAGTCTTTTCTTTGACCTTTACTTAGGAGAGTAGTGGTAACTCTTTGTAGTCCCTCCCTTTTTTCTTTCTTATGTCTGGAATCCTGAGAAGAAAACATCTATCTGTAACTGTTTCAAAGTAAAGCAGGTATTATGAGACATGATGGTTTCTCTATAACAACCTATTAGAAATAAGACAATCCTAGGGTTTTAAGACTAGTTTCATATCTCACTAGTTGCATAGCTTGAGTGAATTAAGCTAGTTCAATTATTTTTGAGACAGGGTTTTTATAATCATCAAAACTAATACATAAAAAGATCCTTAGCATGAAGTGAAAAAGAAATAATCAATATTATTATTGGCTATTTCATCCAGTCATGAAAATAAAATGTCAGTGAAAGATTTCCTTATGTTTTATTACTACGGCTACCCTTATATTCCCTACAATCGATTGCTACTGACATTGCAGGGCCATTTTACACTGATGTTTTTTAAATTCCCTTCTTAAAGATAGAATAAGTTTGATGAGTCAAGTTCATGATAGTTTTCTGGAACAGATAATATGACAAAAGAGTAAAAGGTTACAAACAAGATTCTAGTGTGTAGGAATAGTTTTGGTCCAACCTAGTCTATTAGCACAGATAATTACAAACTATGCACCATGGATATTGACTGAGGACTTTTTGTGCTGTGACAAATTCTGTTTTAAATGTCTGATCTAGGGCCTTTTATTTTAGATGATATCCCAACAAGTAGGCAGCACTTTTTATGGTGCAGTCAGAATAGTTTTCAGCTGAATCCCTCTTTTATTCCTTAACATTTATCACTGTGGATTGCATCTCCATAGTCTCTTGGGGCAGAGTGGCTCAAACAAAGCAAGGTTTACATCTACCTTTGACTCATCTGTCTTCACATGCAGTTTTCACTCCTTCACTTGCCGTGATCCAAAATCCTGCAGAAAAAGGCGCTGATATGATTCATCTCCATCATGTGGATGTCTCCACTCCACTGCTGTTGCAGTCATACCTACCTTATATCATGCTCATGACAGCATGCTCAATGCAATGAAAGGAAATAGAACTAAAGACATTCATCACAGATACTAAAGGGTTCCACCTTTATGACTGAATAGTAGTTTATGCCTTAGTCACAAGAAATATAACCTGCTTACTGAGATCTGAATTATAGTCCTGAACTTTGGATTTTAAAGCTGAGACTTTTGCAAGATGTTGCTTCTCTATACCTTGATAAAATCCAAGGTACCGCACCCACTGTTGACTCCATATCCAAATGATATTTAACACTTTCTTTGTTACTCACAGAATAAAGCTTCTGTTTACCATTCACTTTTATAGAGAGGATGAGTCACACAGTGAGATGAAGGGAGATCTTCTAGGGATATTCTTAAAGAAAAAAAAAAAAGTCCTTTCTTGGTAAAAATGGAAAGCTATTTAATCCCCGCTCCCTTCTTTCCTATTTGGGATGCTCTCCTGTAAGAATGTAATGGTGGGAGATATAGCTGAAATACTGAGACCATGAAGAAAGATATTGACAGTCTTCTTTGGACATCATGAAAAACTGTGATGCCTCTGAGTTATTCATGACATTGCTAAGTGACTATACCAAAGCTAACATTTCCTAATGCATATTTTTCACTGAGTGACATAGCATTTATTTTGTTAGATCTGTTTTAGTTGAAGATCGTGTTTCTTGAAGATGAAAAATTTTCATTGATCTAGTTCCCTTCTTGTTCCTTGGAGAGGGTTGAGACCTGGACTGGTAGATTGATATCTGGAAGCAGCTTAGGGGAGACAGAGATGGATCAGGAGGAGGAAAAACTCTTATGTCCAAATAGAAAAACAATGTAATTTTAAATCATTTTAATCTCAATAGTTATATAAAAAGGGAAAACTGTGTTTCACGTATAGTCCAAGAGGTACATCTGTGTCTTGGTATAAGAGACAAACCAAACAGTTTCAGAGAATCTCCAGAGAGGAATAGATACCAGAGCAAGGTCAAGTAAGGAAGTTAAATAAATCCAGTGAAAAAGCTAGGATGCCCAAGGCTGGTAGTAATTGGATTTCTTTCTACCACCAAAGGAGTTAGTGAGTCTACCGTGATTAAGAGAGATGTGTGAATTCTTGTTTCTAAAATCCCAATACCCTTTTAATTCCTCTGTGACTCTTATTCCATATATTCTCTTGAGTAAAGGAGAGAGGGGTCACAGGCATCAGAGAGCTTCAGATATGTAATTCCCTGGTATCTTTTTAAAGGTCATCAGAAATATCAGCCTTCTTGTCCAGCAAGTGAGGGGCCAAGAAAATACGCATGACAGTTCCTTATACTGCACTTAATAAAATCAAGTTAAAAAGCCTTGACTTACTGAGAATCTTCTATGAACTTGGCCCTGGAACTTTTATTACCTCTTTCAGCAATAAGAATGCCATATTGTGTAAAGATTTTTATTTAATCCACTACACACTTAAAGCAAAGGACACTCTTTCCCTTGAGCTACCTTATTCCTTTGAAAGTGATCTTGCACATTTCATATTCTATAGTTATTTCACTAACATAATATGAAATAAATATCCATTGTTTTTCTCCAGAGTATAGTCATCAATAAGATTCTAGGTTATAGAAATCCTCACTTAGAGTGAAATATTATTTATCCCTGTGTCATTTGTCAAGCCCTGTTGGAATTTATGAATAGATTCATCATCTGCTGCATCAATCCGGGTCATTAGTTCAAGCAACAGAAAACAAGTCTAGCTAATAGAAGCAGAAAATGTATTCAGAAGTTACCACACAGCTCTTAGAATCTTTAGGAGAGAAGTGGAACCAAAGCAGAGGACCAGTATTATAAATTATGGTGCTGTGCTGCCCTGGCACAAACACTAGCATTGTTTCCCCTGGGAAAGGACACAGGAGCTTATTCCATCTGCCTTTGGAAAGGTCACCCCTGATGCTTCTGCAATCTGCTTTAACTCATGCCAGCCTCAGCAGAAGAGCTTCTGGATGGTCCTCAATACTTTGCATCACCAGCATATTACTCAAGTTGGAGCTGAATGCCTGTGATTAGAGTGCCCAGGATTATGCCAATTAGTCTTACTGCTGGAGAGGTCAGGAGATTAAATATCTAGCATTTTATATTTTTGATAGAGGACTTTGTTTCATGAGGAAGAATATTCCTAAATGCGGGAAAGAAATTCAGAGTCTCAATTGCCAAATGAATGGCAAACATAGCAGCTAATCATTTTTCCCCCTTTACTACTGATTGTCTGCTTCGGTTATAATTTTCTGTCTTCTGTGAGAAAAATAATATATGAATATAATTGATTCACTGTCAGTGAGAAAATATATTCAGAGGGTGATTAACTTGTTGAGTAAATGGTATAGTCTTGCTTCTAACCCATGGAAGAGTTCAAAACTCATCTCATTTCTCTGATTGCCTTCTGTGGTTAAGGATACATATTTAAGATTTTTGATTTTGATTATTACAACAAAATATGCTCTACTTAAAAGTTTAAGTAGAGTATACAGCAAATGGGCGATGCATCTGTGTCCTGATTTGGTTGACCTCAACCTGAACCTGGATGAGACAAGTGGGTATTGAACTCATATCCCTGTCTTCAGGATGATTTCACACCTCCTTTCCAGAAGAACGCAAGCCAGAACTTCACATGAAACTGACAGTAATGGTTTGAGTCAAATGAACAACCTGTTGTAGGATAAACTGTCTGTTCAGACCTAGGACTAAAGCAGTGATGACATTCACAAAGGGTACTCCTGTAGTAAGATAGGAAAATCTGTTAGGCTAATTAATGTCAGTGAGAGGTGAAGAGGTTACGTGGCAAATAGGAGGACTGTATCCGGGGAGCCCATGTGTGAGAGTATGCAGAGATTTCTTACAATAACCGAGTCATAAGAGAGACTCTCTTGTAAGTGATTCTGGTTACAACATAGCACTCCATTCTCTCTGCTGATACAACAAAAATACCCTCTCCTCTACCCTTAAGATTTTTTTTTTATGAACTGTGACACTGGCTTGGCTACATCCCTTGCAGAGGTCAGTGCAAAATGGAAATGTAAGCCTCCTTGTTCACAAGGCAGCAAAACTATGCTGTTAATGGTACTCAAATATGATATGTTTTCCTTTCTTCAGTATCCACTCTCTTTCTCTACCTGTCATGGCAGTTTTTAATTATTAGATAGGTACTTGCTAAGATGCTTCAATTGTGTCTGTCTCTTTGCGACACTGTGGACTGTAGCCCACCAGGCTCCTCTGTGCATGGGATTCTCCAAGCAAGAATACTGGAGTGAGTTGCCATGCCCTCCTACCAGGATCTTCTCTACCCAGAGATCAAACCCACGTCTCTTATGTCTCCTGCATTGACCGGAGGGTTCTTTACCACTAACACCACCTGGGAAACCCAATTTTAGTTAATAGTATTCTAACTAAAGAAAAAAAGAAACTTTATCAACATAAATTTTACTATTAACTTTTGTACTGTACAATGTTGTGTGAAAATGTTTTATATTTATTTAGATTTTTAAATGCTTTAGTTATAATTTTAAATGTTTTAATGTTAAAATATTAAGGGCTTTAAATAAGAACCTTATTTTTTAAGCTCCCCTATGGAGCTGGTGAAGAAGCTGCCTGCAGTATGGGAGATCTGGGTTCGATCCCTGGGTTGGGAAGATGCCCTGAAGAAGGGAACAGCTACCCACTCCAGTATCCTGGCCTGGAGAATTCCACCGACTGTATAATCCATGGGCTCGCAAGTCAGATACTACTGAGCAACTTTCACTTTAGACGCAGGATACAGCATGCTTGGGGCTGGTGCATGGGGATGACCCACAGAGATGTTATGGGGAGGGAGGTAGGAGGGGGGTTCATGTTTGGGAACACATGTAAGAATTAAAGATTTTAAAATTAAAAAAAAATAATAATAATAAAAAATAAAAATAAAAAAAATGTTTCAAAAATTATTTTTAAAAGTTTTCAATAACACTGAACTCTTGCAGAATCACTGAAACTGCACAATTTGTGTTTCAGAGCTCCTGGTGACCTATGTGTTTTTTTCTTATCATAGCAGCAGAAATGCACACACTTTACCCAGATCTTATTTATCCTCTTGATGCATGCAAATCCTACCAATACTCTCAGCTTAAGTAAGGAGTGAAAGGAAAACAAAGTACAGGTTGCCCGGTTTTCTCCCCTTTTTCTTTTTGTCATCTTTTCCAGATCACTGATTGGCTAGTACAGAAAAAAGAAATGAATAGGAAAGAGTATGACCCGGTTACTTGGTTATTCATGGTTCTTAGAACACCACTGCTTTCTTTCTGGATTTGAAGCAAGTAGTAGATATAACATGCTGACCTTGTAGTGACTTTTGATTATCACGAAACTCATGGGTCTCCCATAATTCTGAGCTCACAGAGCATCATGACGATGTACATAAAAGGTGGCAGCAAGGGAGCAAGGCCAGGGTCAGACATGTTGTGCCCGGCTTCTCTGTCCTCGTGAAAGTTCCATTGTTCACCAGACTTTAGGCAGAGAAAGACAAGCTCAAAGATAGCTGTATTAAGAATTTAAAGGTGTCTCCATGAAGCTACCCTGATTTCTCTGTAGGAGACTCCCAAGGCAGCGTTTTTTGTGTCTATGTTGTTGTACTGAAATATCAGTCACTGTTGTCCCTCTCTCTCTCCCTCACCCCTCGCTCGTTCTCTCTTCCTTACCCTTTGTCCATTTTCCTGGTACTTCACCATTCTGGCCTAAGTTTGAAGATTGGAAAAGTGAAGCAGAAGATAATTAGAAGTCTTGGGTGCTCTGAAATCACACTCTCCCCTCACATCTACTTCAACTTTGGCCAAAGCTTGTATGGCGTATACAACTAAGATCATTTCTTATTTGTGAATATCTCGGTGCCATACCATGCTTAGTCACTCAGTCGCATCTGACTCTCTGTGACCTCATGAGCTGTAGCCCACCAGGCTCCTCTGTCCCTGGGAATTCTCCAGGCAAGAATACTGGAGTGGGTTGCCATGCCCTCCTCCAGATCTTCCCAACCCAGAGATCGAACCCAGGTCTCCCACATTGCTGGCAGGTTCTGTACCATCTGAGCCAATAGGGAAGTGCTGAATATCTCTGTAGTATCTCTTATTAAGAAACCCTCAGAGAATGTCACCCTCGAGAGTCCATATATGCTCTGACGTGCTGCAAATCTGTAAAAGACAAAGAATCCTATTCCCCCTGGTTGCCTCCTCCGTTCCTCTCCATCAGGCCCCCAGCTGCAGTATTGCACGTGTGCTGCGTGTGTACAGTTTACATGGCTGGACATTGTCTGTAAATCTCTTGGTCCAAATTTCACTCATCTCACAGATACTTACTGTAAAATTTCCATCCCTATAAATGACACATGCTTCTGTAACATAAACATATTCAGACTAGAAGATAACTTACTTTACAGATCTGTAAAGCATCTATGAACTTTGCTGCTTTGAAAGGACATGGAAATACCATGCTTCATATGAAGTATGTTCCTGTGAAGTTCTATGCAAAGCAAAATGTTACAAATCAGATTTTAGGGGAATTCAAGGAATGTGATATTTAAATAAATATAGTGAGTTTATTTGTAAAAGGCTAATCATTCTCTAATATGTGTTCTTTGGGCATTTATAATTTTTATTTATGGAAATTTTCCTGTACATATGTTTAGATAAGCAAATCATTTTATTTATACCATCTATATCTTTTGCTCTGCTCTGAGTATCTGTAACAAAGCTATGAGGGCCTCCCAGGTGGTTCAGTAGTAAAGAATCTACCTGCCGGTGCCGGAGTGATGTGTTAGCCGCTCAGTCTTGTCCGATTCTTTATAACCTCTTGAACTATAGCCCACCAGGCTCCTCTCTCCATGGAATTCTTCAGCCAAGAATATTGAAGGGTAACCATTCCCTTCTCCAAGGGATCGTCCCAGCCCAAGGACTGAACCCGGGTCTCCTGCATTGCAGGCGGATTCCTTACTGTCTGAGCCACCAGGGGAACCAGAGGAATGGGTTAATCCCTGGGTTGGAAAGATCCTCTGGAGAAGGAAATGGCAACTCCAGTGAAAAATCCCATGAACAGAGGTGCCTGGTAGGCTATAGTCCATGGGGGCTTAAAGAAGTCTGACAGGACTTAGCAACTAAATAACAGCAATGTATGTTGAAATGAGATATCCCAATAGGAAACAGAGAACCATTCATAAACTTTTACAACACCACACAGTATGATTGTGATATTATTAAATGAGACAGAAATAAAAGGTACTTTGTAAAGAAAAATCTTTTTACTTACAAACTTTCATTTTCTCCTGGTTGATATCACAGATTTCAAAAATGTGCAGATAAATTCTGGGCACCTATTTCAGAGTATTGTTGTGCATTTCTAAAACTGTGTATACAGTTGGAAGTGGATATTTAAAATTATGCAGAAGGCTTCAGTCTGACTGCAGAACTTAGTTTGACTGCCTAATTATAAGTAGGTCCAGATGCTGACCTTAGCTCAAGAATGACAATGTTTTCTAGACTATATCATTCATTTTTTTACTACCATTTCCTAGGCAAATGTAAGCTGCTAAGGAAAGTTGTGTTTTTTGTTTTTTGTTTTTTTTCATCTAAAGTCTAACTAAATGCACAGATATTTTTTCATTCTCACTCCTGCAATTAAAATGTCAAAATTCAGGTATGAAACTTTGCACATCATATCTATTTATTTGTATCAAGAAAGAGACATTGATTTTAAAAATAATGCAGGGCAAGTTTTGTATTTTATTAACAAGCTTTAATATTTTAGGTTGACATTTATGGATGCTTTGCTGAGAATTATTTTATATTACAATTTATAGGTCAGTTCAGTCGCTCAGTTCTGTCCGACTCTTTGCGACCCCATGAACCACAGCACACCAGGCCTCCCTGTCCATCACCCACTCCTGGAGTTCACTCAGACTCATGTCCATAGAGTCAGTGATGCCATCCAGCCATTTCATCCTCTGTCATCCCTTTCTCCTCCTGCCCCCAATCCCTCCCAGCATCAGGGTCTTTCCCAATGAGTCAACTCTTCACATGAGGTGTCCAAAGTATTGGAGTTTCAGCTTCAGCATCAGTCCTTCCAATGAACACCCAGGACTGATCTCCTTTAGGATAGACTGGTTGGATCTCCTTACAGTCCAAGGGGCTACCAAGAGTCTTCTCCAACACCACAGTTCAAAAGCATCAATTCTTCGGCACGCAGCTTCCTTCACAGTCCAGCTCTCACATCCATACATGACCACTGGAAAACCATAGCCTTGACTAGACGGACCTTTGTTGGCAAAGTAATATATCTGCTTTTTAATATACTATCTAGGTTGGTCACAAATTTCCTTCCAAGGGGTAAGCATCTTTTAATTTCCTGGCTGCAGTGACCATCTGCAGTTATTTTGGAGCCCCGAAAAATAAAGTCTGACACTGTTTCCACTGTTTCCCCATCTATTAGCCATGAAGTGATAGGACTGGATGCCATGTCTTAGTTTTCTGAATGTTAAGCTTTAAGCCAACTTTTTCACTGTCCTCTTTCACTTTCATCAAGAGGCTTTTTAGTTCATCTTCACTTTCTGCCATAAGGGTGGTGTCATCTGCATATCTGAGGTTATTGATATTTCTCCCAAAAATCTTGATTCCAGCTTGTGCTTCTTCCAGCCCAGTGTTTCTCATGATGTACTCTGCATAAAAGTTAAATAAGCAGGGTGACAATATACAGCCTTGACGTACTCCTTTTCCTATTTGGAACCAGTCTGTTGTTCCATGTCCAGTTCTAACTGTTGCTTCCTGACCTGCATACAGATTTCTCAAGAGGCAGGTCAGGTGGTCTGGTATTCCTGTCTCTCTCAGAATTTCCCACAGTTGATTGTGATCCACACAGTCAAAGGCTTTGGCATAGTCAATAAAGCAGAAAAAGATGTTTTTCTGGAATTCTCTTGTTTTTTGGATGATCCAGTGGATGTTGGCAATTTGATCTCTGGTTCCTCTGCCTTTTCTAAAACCAGCTTGAACAGCTGGAAGTTCACGGTTCGTGTATTGCTGAAGCCTGGCTTGGAGAATTTTGAGCATTACTTTACTAGCCTGTGAGATGAGTGCAATTGTGTGGTAGTTTGAGCATTCTTTGGCATTGCCTTTCTTTGGGATTGGGATGAAAACTGACCTTTTCCAGTCCTGTGGCCACTGCTGAGTTTTCCAAATTTACTGGCATATTGAGTGTAGCACTTCCACAGCATCATCTTTCAGGATTTGAATTGCTCAACTGGAATTCCATCACCTCCATTAGCTTTGTTCACAGTGATGCTTTCTAAGGCCCACTTGACTTCACATTCCAGGATGTCTGGCTCTAGGTGAGTGACCACACCATCGTGATTATCTGAGTCAAGCTCTTTTTGTACAGTTCTTCTGTGTATTCTTGCCACCTCTTCTTAATATCTTCTGCTTCTGTTAGATCCATACCATTTCTGTCCTTTATTGAGCCCATCTTTGCATGAAATGTTCCCTTGGTATCTCTAATTTTCTTGAAGAGATCTCTAGTCTTTCCCATTCTGTTGTTTTCCTCTATTTCTTTGCATTGATCCCTGAGGAAGGCTTTCTTATCTCTCCTTGCTATTCTTTGGAACTCTTCATTCAGATATTTATATCTTTCCTTTTCTCCTTTCTTTTCACTTCTCTTCTTTTCACAGCTATTTGTAAGGCCTCCCCAGACAGCCATTTTGCCTTTTTGCACTTCTTTTCCATGGGGATGGCCTTGATCCCTGTCTCTTCTGCAATGTCAGGAACCTCCATCCATAGTTCATCAGGCACTCTGTCTATCAGATCTAGTCCCTTAAATCTATTTCTGACTTCCACTGTATAATCATAAGGGATTTGATTCAGGTCATACCTGAATGATCTATTGGTTTTCCCTACTTTCTTCAATTTAAGTCTGAATTTGGAAATAAGGAGTTCATGATCTGAGCCACAGTCAGCTCCCGGTCTTGTTTTTGCTGACTGTATAGAGCTTCTCCATCTTCGGCTGCAAAGAATATAATCAGTCTGATTTTGATGTTGACCATTTGGTGATGTCCATGTGTATAGTGTTCTTTTGTGTTGTTGGAAGAGAGTGTTTATTATGACCAGTGCGTTCTCTTGGCAAAACTATAGATACTTGAGTGCTCTTCTGTGCTTATTAACGTTGCTTTTAGGTTTGTTGGTTCCTAGAAAGGAAGAATAGATACCTTTCACATTAAAATACTATAAGATTTATATTAATAACTATGAATAGTGATGGTGATAAATAATATTGGTAGTGATATTTGTGCACATTGTGTGTGTGTGTGTGTATAGAAGTCAGTGTCTACATTTTCTATTCTCAAGGTTTCTATTATTAAAAATTGACTCCCATTAGCTGTATAGCCTAAAAATATCTGGAGAGACATTTATACAACCTCTTGTATTATAGCTAGTTTCTAATTTTCCTGGTTTTGATTCTGAAATGGCACAGATTATTAAAATGGCACTCATTTATTAAAGAGTTTTACTTTCAGAAATGAACATTACTATATTTAAATGTCACTAGGTCTTAGACATATTCAAATGTGAGAAAAATCTTTAGATCAAATAAATTCAATATGTATTTATATCCTCAAGTATATAATGAGCTCCTTTAGGGCAGAAATTGATCATTTTAATTTCCTTTCATTGTTTTCAAATGGTGAAAAAATGGGCAAATCATTACTAATCAAAGAAATGTGACCTGTGTTTCTAAAGCAGGTAGTTTTGCTTTGTTTTTTATGACTTTTAATTTCTTTTTTTTTCAGTTTTTCAATTTTATTTTTTGGTCTCTCCTTGTGGCATATGGGAATTTATTTCCCTGGCCGGGGATCAAACCTGTGTCAGTTGCACTGGCAGCACGGAGTCTTAACCACGGGACCCTCAAGGAAGTCCTTAACTTTATTTTTAAAGTCTGGATAGTTTTAGTTTATGTAACTGTGCTGTGTGAAAATTATTGATTGCACCTAAAGGGCTAACTAGTATATATAAAATAAGTTACAAGGATATATTGTAGAGAGGTTACATTTAATATTTCAGCCAGTATGTTAAATAACTATAAATGGAATATAATCTTAAAAAATTATGCATTAGTTTTTGTATACCTGTAACTTACATAATATTATATGTCAATTCTATATCAATAAAGGAAAAGAGCTCTGTACCAGCAACTCGGGCACATCTCTCTGTTGCACATCTGCAGCTGAGCACAGCACTGAGGGGAAGGTTGTTCTAACTGTGGACCTCAGATGGGGTGGACACCTGTATTGATAGCATGAGCAGCTTCCAGGGCCTCGGACTCAGGGCTAACCACCTACATGAGACATGTCTGCAGCAATAAGCAGACAATCTTGTGGGATGTATTGTCATTAGCTATGTCAGTCAGTTTTTGCTTTGACAGCAGCTGGAATTTGTAGAGCACAACAGCTTGTTCTGAAGTAACAGACTTCAAATGGTAGGAGGGGTTTTAGAATCCTGCAGGAGCAATGGATATATTGGAATTCTGAATTCACACTGGTTCTTTGGTGCTTCTTTCTGGATGTATCTAGGGAAAAATGTGTTAGGTGAAAGTCTTGACAATGGGGATATGAGTATGAGTTGGGTGCAAGTGTTACACTTGAGAATGTTAGAGGACAGTTGTTGTTCATTACTGTTCAGTTGCTAAGTTGTGTCGAACTCTTTGAGACCCCATGAACTGCAGCACACCAGGCTTCCCTATCCTTCATTGCGTCCTGCAGTTTACTCAAGCTCATGTGCAATGAGTCAGTGATGCCATCCAACCATCTCATCTTCTGTCACCTCCTTCTCCTCTAGCCCTCAATTTTCCCCAGCATCAAGGTCTTTTCCAGTGAGTCGGCTCCTAGCATCAGGTGGCCAAAGCACTGGAGCTTCAGCTTCAGCATCAGTCCTTCCAATGAATATTCAAGGTTGATTTCCTTTAGGGTTGACTGATTTGATCTCTTTGCTGTCGAAGGGACTCTCAAGAGCCTTCTCCAGATGACAGTTATTCATGGCTTAAACTGTAAATCAGGATACTCCAGTCTTTATATGTTAATGTACTTAATTTTCACAATAATATTAAGAAATGAAAAAGAAATGCTGTCATTATGCTACTTTGTAAATGACAAGTCTTTGAATTAGAAAAGTTAAGTAGTTTCCCCAACATGAAACCAGGTTTATCTGATTCTAAATTCTAGACTTTTGAGTCCCATGCTTTACTATTTACAACAATCATTGTTCTCCTTTCTGAAGGAGGTGGAGGGGATGTTGTTGTTGTTCAGTCTCAATCGTATCTAACTCTGCAACCCCATGGACTGCAGCACACCAGGCTTCCCTGTCCTTTATCTCCCAGAGTTTCCTGAAACTCATGTTCATTGAGTTGGTGATGCCATCCAACCATCTCCTCCTCTGTCATTCCCTTATATTTGAGAATTATTTCTACTATTTTCATCAGTGCTATTTTGGATGCCTTGTCTTCCTAACTTTTTCCTTGACTTGCCACAAGGGGGCATCCTTAGAATTCTAAGGACAGGTGGAAAAAAATGAACAGTGGGAAGAAATCCTTGATTTCCCCTTAGACTCAAAAGTGTGAAAACCGCTAGATTCTCAGAGTACACCCCAAACCAGCAGCATTAGCATTACTGAGAACTTATTTAAAATGCATATTATTAGATTGCTCACCACTCTACTGTATCAAATCTCCAGATATGGAGCCCAGTAATTTGTGAGTGTATCAATATGCCTTTCAGGTGAACCTCATTCATGGCAAAAATTTAGAACCAGTGATCCCTTGGTTTTCTTATAGCAAATATGTGCTTTTATTCATTAATATTACATAGTTTTTCTTTAATTTCTCTACTCTCTGAGAACCACTACTTTAAAATTGAACATCTTTTTCAAACTGAGGATTATGACCTGTAAATGTACACATTATCAATTTATGGACCTGTAGGGAGAATATATAAGAGAATATCAAAGTATGTTACACTTTGTAAGAGAAAAGTCCCTTTGTGAAATTCTGTCTTTACATAGATCATGATGTAATTTGTGTGTCTTCCTGTCCATGGTCAAAAAGCTACCGAATGGTTTGAAAACAAAATGAGATACACTGTCTTTTTTAAAAATGTATTTTACTGAAGTATAGTTGATTTACAATGTTGGGTTAATTTCTGCTGTAAAGGAAAGTGATTCAGTTATGCATATATTAATATATACATTATTTTCATAAATTTTTTTCTATTATGATCTGTCACAGAATATTTAATATAATTCCCTGTGGTAATAAGTAGGACCTTAATATTTATCCATTCAATGTGTAATATTTTGCATTTGCTAATCCCAAACTCCCAATCCATCCCTCTCCCCCTGCCCTCCCCCTTGGGAACAGCAAGTCTGCTCCATGAGTCTGTTTCTATTTCATCGATAAGTTCATTTGTCTCATATTTTAGATTACATATTTTAGATTATATAAGTAATGTTATATTTGTTTTGTCTTTTCTTTAAGGTTTTTAAGTTATTGTCTTTCTTTAAAATTGCATTTTTAATATTTATTTATTTATGTTTGGCTGTGTTGGGTCTGCATTGCTGCGTGGGCTTTTTCTCCAGTTGCAGGAAGTGGGGGCTGCTCTCTAGTGGCAGGGTGCAGTCTTCTTACACTGGAGACTTCTCCTGTTACAAAGCATCAGCTCTAGGGCACGTGGGCTTCAGTAGGTGTGGCTCCTGGGTCCCAGAGCGCAGGCTCAACAGGTATGGTACATGGGCTTAGTGGCTCCATGGCATGTGTGATCTTCCCAGATCAGGGATCAAACCCATGTGTCCAACATTGGCAGACAAATTCTTTACCATTGAGCCACCAGGGAAGTCTCTGTCCTTCTCTTCCTGACTTAACTTCACTTAGTATGATAATCTCTAGTTCCATCTATGTTGCTGCAAATGGCATTATCTCATTTATTTTCATGACTGAGTGGTAGCCTCATATGTGTGTGTGTGTGCCTTTGTGTATGGATATCAGTTCAGTTCAGTTCAGTCACTCAATCATGTCCACCTCCTTGCAACCCCATGGACTGCAGCACACCAGGCTTCCCTGTCCATCACCAACTCCTGGAGTTACTCAAACTCATGTCCATTGAGTCATCAGGGTCTTTTTGTGTGAGTCAACTCTTTGCATCAGGTGGCCAAAGTATTGGAGTTTCCGTTTCAGCATCAGTCCTTCCAACGAATATTCAGGGCTGATTTCCTTTTAGGATGAATTGATTGGATTCCCTTGCTGTCCAAGGGACTCTCAAGAGTCTTCTCTAACACCACAGTTCAAAAGCATCAATTCTTCAGTGCTCAACTTTCTTTATAGTCCAACTCTCACATCCAAACATGACTACTGGAAAAACCATAACTTTGACTAGACGGACCTTTGTTGGCAAAGTTATGTTGCTGCTTTTTAATATGCTATCTAGGTTGGTCATAACTTTTCTTCCAAAGAGCGAGTATCTTTTAATTTCATGTCTGCAATCATCAACTGCAGTGATTTTTGGAGCCTCCCAAAATAAAGTCTGTCACTGTTTCCACTGTTTCCCCATCTATTTGTCATGAAGTGATAGGACTGGATGTCATGATCTTAGTTTTCTGAATGTTGAGTTTTAAGCCAACTTTTTAATTCTCCTCTTTCACTTTCAAGAGGCTCTTTAGTTCTTCGCTTTCTGCCATAAGAGTGGTATAATCTGCATATCTGAGGTTCTTGATATTTCTCCCAGCAAACTTGATTCCAGCTTGTGCTTCATCTAGCCTGGCATTTCTCATGATGTACTGTGCATATCAGAGTAAACAAGCAGGGTGACAATATACAGCCTTGACATACTCCTTTCCCAATTTGGAACCAGCCTGTTGTTCCATAAACAGTTCTGTTGCTTCTTGACCTGCATACGGATATCTCAGGAGGCAGGTCAGGTGGTCTGGTATTCCCATCTCTTTAAGGATTTTCCATAGTTTATTGTGATCCACACAGTTGAAGGCTGTGGCATAGTCAATAAAGCAAAGGTAGATGTCTTTCTGTAACTCTCTTGCTTTTTTGATGATCCAGCAGATGTTGGCAATTTAATCTTTGGTTCCTCTGCCTTTTCTAAATCCAGCTTGCCTATCTGGAAGTTCACGGTTCATGTACTTTTGCAGCCTGGCTTGGAGAATTTTGAGCATTACTTTGCTAGCGTGTGAAAGGGAAAGGGAAAGGGAAGTCGCTCAGTTGTGTCCGACTCTTTGCGACCCCGTGGACTGTAGCCTACCAGGCTCCTCTGTCCATGGGATTCTCCAGGCAGGAATACTGGAGTGGGTTGCCATTTCCTTCTCTAGGGGATCTTCCCGACCCAGGGATTGAACCTGGGTCTCCTGCATTGCAGGCAGACACTTTACCCTCTGAGCCACCAGGGAAGCCCTTGCTAGCGTGTGAGATGAGTGCAATTGTAGAACCCCACCATACAGCCTCTAGAACTTACACAGGACTGGGAAACAGACTCTTGGAGGGCACAAACAAAACCTTTTGTGTATGCGTATAGGCTTCCCCAGTGACTCAGCAGGTAAAGACTCTGCCTGCAGCGCAGGAGATCTAGGAGATGCAAGTTCGATACCTGGGTCAGGAGCATTCCTTGGAGAAGGAAATGGCAACCTACTCCAGATTCTTGCCTGAAAAGTTCTATGGACAGAGGAGTCTGGTGGGCTACAGTCTAAAGGATTGCAAAGAGTTGAGTACAACTAAGCAAATAAGCATGTGTACACGAGAACACACACACACATATGACATCTCATTTTTCCATTTATCTGGTTATGAACATTTAGGTTGCTTCCATGTCTTGGCTATTGTAAATAGTGCTGCTATGAACATTGCGGTGCATATATCTTTTCAAATTAGAGTTTCCTCTGAATGTATGTCCAGGACTAGAATTTCTGGATCACAGGCAACTCTATGTTTAATTTTTTAAGAACCTTCACATTCTCTATAGTAGTTGCACCAGTTTACATTCCTACCAACAGTGTAGGAAGATTCCCTTTTCTCCATACCCGCTCCAGAATTTGTTATTTGTAGACTTTTTAAAGATGGTCATCCTGACAGGTGAGAGATGGTAAAAATGAGATACAGTCTTGATAATATATTGCCATGACAGTGCCTGAGCTGAGAAGGAGGAAGTGAATGTAGGAAGAATGTTCATCTTAGAAGGTTAGAATACAGAGAAGGAACTATGTCATGGAATTCAGTACTGTAGTGAGGGTGTAAACTGCTTAAAAACAAAGCAAAAACAGATAAACATACAAACATCCCTAAGAATTCTGTAGTCTAGAATGAAATTTCCTGTGCAGTCCAGCAAAAGATAACTAATTTACTTTGACCTTAAGGGAAATATTTATTCCCAAACTATTTTATCTAGGATTACTAAATATACCCCACTAATAAAAAATCTGACTGCATAAATATCTTCCTGCTGGAAAATGCTTCCTGCATTAGGAATTCAGGTAACCCCATCATTAAGAAGGCATATTTTCCATTACATGCAGCAACATATGGAATCCTGGCTTATTTGTCTCTCTAAGTTTAGTTTGGGGAACTCTGCTACCAGGAGGTAAATGCATCTAGAGAATAAAAGCATCATAGTCTCTGGAGAGCTGAAGCCCACTGAGACCCTATTTCAAAGTAATCCAGAGTGATTCTGTTTTTCAAACTGTTTTTTCTCTTCCTCAGCTTCGCCATTGATCATTTGGGTATAAGGTCCCTGACCTAAATGCAGTAAGGAAGGCTTACATAAAACAAGTTTAGATTTGTTTTTCATTAAGGGGCTAATAGGATCAGAAGAAAACACATATATTTTAATAAAAGTCACAGAAAAGCAAATCAGAGTCATAAAAACATCATGGAAACCAAATTTCCACCATCTGTGCACATACTATATTTAGCAGTGCCCTACCTGGGTGGCAAAAAAAATTATCTGATCTTGATATTCTCAGATCAATATGCACAATGATGTTGCCATCAAAGAAACCAATAAGGTCCACAGCAAAGCCCCCCAAAACACACTTTGCATCTTACATGTGAAGTCTCTAACATTCAGATAAATATCATATTATTAAATACTGACTCCAATAATTGCTAGTGGAGTGAGTTCAGGGGAAAACATCGCTGTCCTTTTAACCTTCAATTTCTTTTTCAACAAAATACAGATAGGGGGAACTGAGAATAATAACTGAAGAGTGTAAAAATGTATAAAGATTAAATGAAGTATATAGAAAATACTTGGAACCATGCTTGAAATATAGTAAGCTTTTATAAAAGATGCCTACCATTATTTTTTTCAATCAGTAGTCATTACAATGAAAATTTAACCACAGCCAGAAAATCCACTTTCCCTAAACTATTTCATTCCTTTTTTATAAAACATCTACCGTGTACCAACCCTAGGCAGTGGGTGCTGAAATGAATAAAATATGCTTTCTACTTTTCAGAAGCTCATTTTCTACCAAAGGACCTGCAAGCTAATAACTATAAGCAATATGATGGAAACTCGGATATGCCACATAAAGATGTTAAAGGAAACACAGCTGGAAACTTGAAGTAAAAGTTCCAGAAAGAAGCAGCATCTTGGTCAGGGTCCAGGGGCACACACCAGTTTGGAGACGCATGACTGAAGCCCTGAGCAAACATGGAACACCAGAACATAAGTTCCAATATTGTACCTTTCTTCTCTTCAACTCATGATTCTTGTCTTCTATTAGCAACATGCTGTGGCTCCTGAGAAAGACAGAAGCAGCGTGAAGACCTTAATTCAGTGTTTACAGCAGCAGTTATAAAAAATGTGGCCCATGGAGCCCTAGGGGGTCTTTAAAAATCTTTTAGTAGGTTTGTCAGCAAAAACTATTTTCTTAGTGATACTAAGATATTTTTGTCCTTTTTTTCTGTGTTCGTATTTTCCCTGATGATGCAAAAACAGTAATGGGTGAACTGTTGGTGCTCCAGCCTGAGTCAGCATAGTGGCACCAAAGTCTATTGATAGCCATGATATTCTTCACTTAAATTTCTCTGAAGAGGAAGTAAAATTATTACATTAAATCTTAACTCCTTCTTATATTTGGGGCAATTAAACCAGAAGTATACATAAAACACATCTATTGCAAATAAGAGTATGATAGTTGCCTCAAGAAAAAACACATACTTGCTTGTTTGAGTTACAAGCTAAGTCAACCACCTTTTTATAAAAAAATAAAATACAATTTTCAGTTGAAAAGAACTAAAAACAGATAACCATGTTTAGCCTTTGATGTTCAGACATTGTTTTTTTCAAATTGGTGTGAAGGGAACGTATCACTTCTAAATTTGGTAGAGCAGACTCCTAAAGGAATGCAAGATGATGTTGTAAAGGAAAGTTGAGGTCAGGTTGCAAAATATTAAGGAGTTCAAGCAGCGTTCAGTAGGAAAATGTGAAAAAAAAAAAAAAAACAAACACAAAAAACCACTAAAACTTAGGAGCAGGGAAGACCAAACTGACATTCTAGAGTAGCAATGGTTTGCTCAATGAATTGGTGTTGAGAGATTAGGTCATGAACTAGGAAGCTACTGCTGCAAACAAGGTGCAGAAAGGTGAAGGTGTGGAGGAGACTCATAGCAAGAATGTGGTAGAGTGAAGGCACAATCTGATAGTACTAGGTTAGCCACAAGGGCATGTTGCTAGTTTGTGTTCCATTTTAGTATCTAACTTGAGAATAATTGTCAATTCTTACATATTGATAAAATAAAGATAATTGAGATTTATATTTAACAAGTTATAATTCATCCTCTATTGTCGTTCGTGTTCTGTTGTGCTTGAACTGTTTGTATTTTTATTTTTTCTCTTTGGTGCTACTTCTTGTGTGATGTTAGAACATTCAGGTGGCCATGACATAAAGGGGCAGCTGTGTACTAGATAAACACAAGAGACTAGACAAACACGAAAGATGCTCCCCAAACAGAATTAGGTCTGCAGCAGAAAACACATGATACATTTGAGTTAATAATTCAAGACATTTTACTTACACAATAATTATACTAAAGTTTGGTGGCAGGACTGGATGAAGCACAAAGTGGAATCAAGGCTGAGAGGAGAAATATCAATAACCTCAGATACAAAGTAGACACCACCCTTATGGCAGAAAGCAAAGAAAAGCTAAAGAGCCTCTTGATGGAAGTGCAAGAGGAGAGTGAAAAAATTGGCTGAAAACTCAACATTCAAAAGATGAAGATCATGGCATCGGGTCCCATCTCTTCATGGCAAATAGATTGAGAAACAGTGGAAACAGTGACAGACTTTATTTTTGGGGGCTCCAAAATTATTGCAGATGGTGACTGCAGCCATGAAATTAAAAGACACTTGCTCCTTGGAAGAAAAGCTATGACCAAGCGTGACAGCATATTAAAAAGCAGAGACATTACTTTGCCAACAAAGATCCATCTAGTCAAGGCTATGGTTTTTCCAGTAAAGTTATGTATGGATATGAGAGTTGGACTATAAAGAAAGCTGAGGCTCTCTACACCTACCCATTCAACAGACAATCGCATCATTGGTGCTGTGCCAGCTGCATCCCTGAGACAAGATGGTGAAGGTTGGAATAAATAGATTTGGCTGGTTTGGGCGCCTGGCCACCAGGGCTGCCTTTAACTCTGGCAAAGTGGACATCGTCGCCATCAATGCCCCCCTTCATTGACCTTCACTACATGGTCTACATGTTTCAGTATGATTCCACCCATGGCAAGTTCCACGGCACAGTCAAGGCAGAGCAAAGGAAGCTCGTCATTGATGGAAAGGCCATCACCATCTTCCAGGAGCAAGATCCCACCATCATCAAGTGGGGTGATGCTGGTGCTGAGTATGTGGTGGAGTCCACTGGTGTCTTTGCTACCATGGAGAAGGCTGGGGCTCACTTGAAGTGTGACACCAAGAGGGTCATCCTCTCTGTGCCTTCTGCCGATGCCCCCATGTTTGTGATGGGCGTGAACCACGAGAAGTAGGACAACTCCCTCAATATTGTCAGCAATGCCTCCTGCACCACCAACTGCTAGGCCGCTCTGGCAAAATTCATCCATGACCACTTTGGCATCATGGAGGGACTCATGATCACCATTCACGTCATCACTGTCATCCAGAAGACTGTGGATGGCCCCTCCGGAAAGCTATGGTGTGATGGCCGAGGGGCTGCCCAGAACATCATCCCTGCTTCTACTGGTGCCGCCAAGGCTGTGATCAAGGTCATCCCTGAGTTCAACGGGAAGCTCCCCTGCCTGGCCTTCCATCCCCACCCCCAAGGTGTACATTGTGGATCTGACCTGCCGCCTAGAGAAACCTGCCAAGTATAATGACATCAAGAAGGTGGTGAAGCAGGCATTGGAGGGCCCCTTCAGTGGCATTCTAGGCTACACTGAGGACCAGGTTGTCTCCTGTGACTTCGACAGTGACACTTACTCTTTACCTTTGATGCTGGGGCTGGCATTGCCCTCAGTGACCACTTTTTAAGCTCATTTCCTGGTATGACAATGAATTAGGCTACAGCAACAGGGTGGTGGGCCTCATGGCCCACATGGCCTCCACGGAGTAAGGTCACTGGACCCCCAACCCCAGCAAGAGCATGAGAGGAAGAGAGAATACTCAGCTGCTGGGGTGTCCTTGCCTCGCCTCGATCCTCCACCACACTGAGAATCTCCTGACCTCCAAACAGTTTCCATCCTTGAGGCCCTGAGGAAGGGGAGGGGCTTAGGGAACCCTGCCTTGTTGTGTACCATCAATAAAGTACCCTATACCCCCCACCCCCCCCAAAAAAGCTGAGAGACGAAGAATTGATGCTTTTGAACTGTAGTGTTGGAGAAGACTCTTGAGAGTCCCTTGGACTGCAAGGAGATCCAACCAGTCCATCCTAAAGGAAATCCGTCCTGAATATTCATTGGAAGGACTGATGCTGAAACATCAATACATTGGCCACCTGATGGGAAGAACAACTCATTGGAAAAGACCCTGATGCTGGGAAAGATTGAAGGCAGGAGGAGGAGGGGCCAACAGAGGATGAGATTGCTGGATGGCATCACCAATTCGATGGACACTGAGTTTGAGCAAGTTCTGGGAGTTGGTGATGGACAGGGAAGCCTGGCATGCTGCAGTCCATGGGGTTGCAAAGAGTTGGACATGGCTGAGCAACTGAACTAACTAACTTGGTGTCAGGGCAGGAAAAATATATGGAATAGGTAAGTAATCCTGATTTCTTATGACAGTAGAGAAGTTAGGAGACTTAATTTTAAAACGGGAGAAAGAAGGGGTCCCAAAAGGGAAAAATGATGTGGAGAAGATTAGCGACTTTTGAAAGAAGGACACAGATTATGTGCTATAGAAGGAGTTAAGTAAAAAATATATATAACCTTACTCCTGTCTCTCTTTTCAGTCTTCACTTGGGGCTCTGAATGGCCAAACTCACAGAGAATCTGAATCTCACTGATATAAATCAGCACCCAGGGCAGACAGCAAGGTAGAAATGGATGGACACTTCTAATGGTATAAGCACAAGGCCAAGCTAATTTACTTATAGAATGCTTGACTCCACAAAAGCCAGCATCAGATGAGATGGCAGAACGAAACCTATAGGTATTTAATTTAGATATGTAAATGAAATATACATATATATTGAGAATCCCCATGGACAGAGGAGCCTGGTGGGCTACAGTTCATGGGGTTGCAAAGAGTCAGATACAGCGTGTGCATATATATATGTATGTGTGTGTATTTCACTCTCTATAACCATTGGTTTAAAGTCAGCAGTCACAAGAACTAAGATTCTGAATCAAATTACCAGAAACACAATATCCATCTAGAGCAGGGTTTCTCAACCTCCACACTATCCACATTATGGCAGATGGTTCTTGGTTGTGGAGGCGATCCTGTAATTTGTAAGATGTCTGGCAGCAACCCTGGCCTCCACTCAGTAAATGCCTCTGGCACCTAACCTGCCCAGTGGTAACAACCAAAAATGTCTCCAAAGACTGACAAAAATATCCAGTGGGGTTTGG
Source organism: Budorcas taxicolor (assembly GCF_023091745.1). Lineage (NCBI taxonomy): Eukaryota > Metazoa > Chordata > Mammalia > Artiodactyla > Bovidae > Budorcas > Budorcas taxicolor. The sequence goes on from NC_068934.1 coordinate 21,176,271, forward strand.
GGGGAAAGACACACTTTGATCATTCTTTTTTCACTGAGAAGCATTAAACCTTCAGTCTAGGCCTCCAGAGAACACTAGACCATGCAGTCCATTTCAACATAGTAACTTGAGTAATCTAAGATGAACCTGTGTAGATTATATTAAATCTCACTCAAGAGGATTAGCCTGATTAATTTAAATATGCTTCCAGGTATCTTTAAATACACAATCCCCAGGTCTAGAAAAAGAAAATATATTTAATTTTGAAAATCACAAAGGTGTATATAAATATATATACATTTATAAAATGTATGTATGAAAGAGCGAGAGATTCAAGGCTTTAGTTAAAGGAGCTGCCATGTCAGAAGTCATATCATTCACAATCACTTCCACTACATTTCACAAAAGTTTTTGACATTGTCAAGTGGACTGTGAAAAAGTGAAATGTCTGGTATTGGACATATATTTGAAATGTCAGTGACAGCTGGCAGCTTGTTTGAGGTGGCTGTAACATAGGATAAGGACATCCTGGAAACCATCTCTTGGGCAGTTTGTGGAAGGAGACTGTACTGAAGAGAAAAAAGATTTTCATCTCTGTCTCTCAACCCAGACTCCCAGCTCTTAGGTAAGAGGGACATCTCCGCTTGTTAAAACCAATAGCATCTGATTAAAAACAGGAAAGGAATCATTTGACCTGATCAGTGGGGGCCAGAATTATCAAGAAAAGTAAACAGGGAGAAATAGGATTTTAGGAATAAATACTACTTAATCTCTGTTGCTTTTCACTTCTCTTCCTTTCACAGCTATTTGTAAGGCCTCCTCAGACAGCCATTTTGCTTTTTTGCATTTCTTTTTCTTGGGGATGGTCTTGACTCCTGTCTCCTGTACAATGTCATGAACCTCCGTCCATAGTTCATCAGGCACTCTGTCTATCAGATCTAGTTCCTTAAATCTATTTCTCACTTCCACTGTATAGTCATAAGCGATTTGATTTAGGTCATACTTGAAAGGTCTAGTGGTTTTCCCCACTTTCTTCAATTTGAGTCTGAATTTGGCAATAAGGAGTTCATGCTCTGAGCCACAGTCAGCTCCTGGTCTTGTTTTTGCTGACTGTATAGAGCTTCTCCATCTTTGGCTGCGAAGAATACAATCAATTTGATTTCAGTGTTGACCATCTGGTGATGTCCATGTGTAGAGTCTTCTCTTGTGTTATTGGAAGAGGGTGTTTGCTATGACCAGTGCATTCTCTTGGCAGAACTCTATTAGCCTTTGCCCTGCTTCATTCTGTACTCCAAGGCCAAATTTGCCTGTTACTCCAGCTGTTTCTTGACTTCCTGATTTGCATTCCAGTCCCCTATAATAAAAAGGGCACCCTTTCGGGGTGTTAGTTCTAGAATGTCTTGTAGATCTTCACAGAACCATTCAACTTCAGCTTCTTCAGCATTACTGGTCAGGGCATAGACTAGGATCACTGTGATATTGAATGGTTTGCCTTGGAAACGAACAGAGATAATTCTGTGGCTGATGAGACTGCATCCAAGTACTGCATTTTGAACTCTTTTGTTGGCTATGATGGCTACTCCATTTCTTCTAAGGGAGCCCTGCCCACAGTAGTAGATATAATAATGGTCATTTGAGTTAAATTCACTCATTCCAGTCCATCTTAGTTTGCTGATTCCTAGAATGTCAATGTTCACTCTTGCCATCTCCTGTTTGACCACTTCCAATTTGCCTTGATTCATGGACCTAACATTCCAGGTTCTTATACAATATTGGTCTTTACAGCATCAGACCTTGCTTCTATCACCCACCCATCCAACAACATTGTTTCTGGTTTGGCTCTATCCCTTCATTCTTTCTGGAGTTATTTCTCCAGTAGGATATTGGGCACCTACTGACCTGGGGAGTACATCTTTCAGTATCCTATATTTTGCCTTTTCATCCTGTTCATGGGGTTCTCAAGGAAAGAATACTGAAGTGGTTTGTCATTCCCTTCTCCAGTGGACCACATTCTATCAGACTTCTCCAACATGACCTGCCCATCTTGGGTGGCCCCACACGGCATGGCTTAGTTTCATTGAATGAGACAAGGCTGTGGTCCATGTGAACTTCCAGATGTTCAAGCTGGTTTTAGAAAAGGCAGAGAAACCAGAGATCAAATTGCCAACATCCACTGGATCATCAAAAAAGCAAGAGAGTTCCAGAAAAACATCTATTGCTGCTTTATTGACTATGCCAAAGCCTTTGACTGTGTGGATCACAAACTGTGAAAGATATTGAAAGAGATGGGAATATCAGACCACCTGACCTGCCTCTTGAGAAACCGTTATGCAGGTCAGGAAGCAACAGTTAGAACTGGACATGGAAGAGCAGACTGGTTCCAAATAGGAAAAGGAGTACGTCAAGGCTGTATATTGTCACCCTGCTTATTTAACTTCTATGCAGAGTACATCATGAGAAACGCTGGGCTGCAAGAAGCACAAGCTGGAATCAAGATTGCCAGGAGAAATAACAGTAACCTCAGATACGCAGATGACACCACCCTTATGGCAGAAAGTGAAGATGAACTAAAAAGCCTCTTGATGAAAGTGAAAGAGGAGAGTGAAAAAGTTGGCTTAAAGCTCAACATTCAGAAAACGAAGATCATGGCATCTGATCCTACCACTTCATGGCAAATAGATGGGGAAACAGTGGAAACAGTGTCAGACTTTATTTTGGGGGGCTCCAAAATCACTGCAGATGGTGATTGCAGCCAGGAAATTAAAAGACGCTTACCCCTTGGAAGGAAAGTTATGACCAACCTGGATAGTATATTGAAAAGCAGAGATATTACTTTGCCTACAAAGGTCCATCTAGTCAAGGCTATGGTTTTCCAGTGGTCATGTATGGATGTGAGAGTTGGACTGTGAAGAAAGCTGAGCACTGAAAATTGATGGTTTTGAACTGTGGTGTTGGGGAAGACTCTTGAGAGTCCCTTAGACTGCAAGGAGGTGCAACCATTCCATTCTAAAGGAGATCAGTCCTGGGTGTTCATTGGAAGGACTGATGCTGAAGCTGAAACTCCAATACTTTGGCAACCTGATGCGAAGAGTTGGCTCATTGGAAAAGACCCTGATTCTGGGAGGGATTGAGGGCAGGAGGAGAAGGGGACGACAGAGGATGAGATGGCTGGATGGCATCACAGACTCGATGGACGTGAGTTTGAGTGAACTCCAGGAGTTGGTGAGGGACAGGGAGCCCTGGCATGCTGCGATTCATGGGGTTGCAAAGAGTTGGACACGACCGAGAGACTGGACTGAACTGAATTAATGTTTTTTACTGGCATCATAAATCACTTTTTTCACTGGAAGTAGTATGAAAGTAAACTGCTCTCTTGGTTTCCATTATGATCATTTGCTTTGAAGTTTAGGGCAAACAGAAGAATTCCTGTTTGTAAAAATAAAGATATTTCTAATAATCAATTTGAAAATAGTGTGCATTTCTGCATCATAAAACTTCATCTCTCTCAGCTCATCTGTAACGTGTTTGCTCATTTGACTGTTGTGTGTTTGCTTGTTTCTGAGGGGTATTTGTGTGTGTATCTGGGTTGACATCTCCATCACAGAGACACAAACTCTGGATTTGATATGCCTCATCCTTCACAACTTCTTTTCTGTCCTTTATTAATACAGAGGCTGAAAAAATACAGTACTCATCCTTCAAGCCTATCTACCAAAGATAGTTTGCTTAGGTTTAAACAATGAGATGTAATTGAAAGTTGCTTATTGGGGCTTACAAGAACCCTGTTTTAAAAGCATTAAATTAGCTGACATAGCTCTCTTATCTTTTGCTCTCTTCTTTCTTTTCTGTGGGTAATCTGTGGCTCTGGAAGTCCACCATCCTTTTAGTGACCATAAAGTAAAAATCTTGAGAACAAATTACCTGAATGAAAAAGTAGAAGCTGAGTGTATTCCTTGGTTTCCCTGTGGCATCACTGTGCTTCTTTACTAGCTGGGACTCACTAGTCTTTGTTTTATAAGATTATTAAATTAAACTTTTTTTCTTATGTTGAGACATGATTTTGGGGGGTTTTATATCATTTGCAGATGAGCAAATTAATCTAGAGAATAAGACTATCCTTAGATTAATCGAGAAGTAGTTATGTATCAGGCCAGTTGTCATTCAGAGAATGTGAATTTGTATAAATTTACAGAGATTCTTCAGCAGTCATTGGACTTTCCATGAATCAAGACATGGAAGGTAATGTAATTGTATCAGTGCCTTAAGATGTGGAGAATGTTTACGTCTTACTCATATTGCACACATATTTTGTCTGTTTCATATTCATTGTATAAAATATATAAATATGAATGTATTTATTTCACTGGAATATAGGAGAGGAACAGAAAAAGAAAAAATAGCTAACATTTTTCTATGTGGCAGAAATTATAAGGGACACTTTAAAAGCACATCGTTTAATCTTTACAAGAACTATATAGCATATGAGTAATTATCTCGTTGGAGGAGGAAACTGGCATTTCCAGAGGTTAGGAAATGTGTCCATGGTTTCCAAATTAGCAAGTAAAATTACTCAAATTCCTCAAGTCAGATTCATTCCCCTAACACTTTACTGAAAGTGCTGTTGTCAAGGCCCCAAATAGACTAAGCGTTTTTGCTAAAATGAAGTCCTTTCTTGGTTCCCTTTTTGAGTTCTCATCAACATTTGCTACATGAATTTCCCACTTCTTCTCCCTGAGTTCTGTCCTTCACCAGGTTTCTCATTATATTCACCTATTTCATTTCTCCCACTATATTTGTTGTTACTTCATAGTCTTTGTAGTTTCCTGTGATATTTCCTTGTTAGCTTTACCATCTGAAAAGTTGAAATGACCTAGAGCTCAGGTTTTAGACCTCTTTTCTATCTTCTTCACTCTATTTGAAGAGCTGACTTGATGGCCTGGCTTTAAATGTTATTTAAAAGTGGTTACTCACAAAGTTATCTTTCAAACTCAGTCTTTACTCGAGAAATTCAACTTGAATAGCCAGTGGGATATTTGACAGACTCACCTGGAGGCCTTGGAGGCCTTCCCCTTGCTCTTCCCATGTTTTCTCCATCTTAGTAAATGTCAGCAACGCCCTTGGAGTATCTCAGACCAAAAGCCTGGGCTTCATTCTTAATCTTTCTCTTGCACCTGACATTCAATCTATTTGTAAATTATTACAATTCACTTTCAAAGCACTATGTAGCATCTATAATGGAGTCATTTGGTGTCAGTTCTTCTATTAGCATCTTAGTTCAAGTCACCATTCTTTTTTGGGTCAGTCCCAAATTATCTCCCCAGTTATATCTTTAATCCCTTTGCTATTTTCCTTTGACTGCTTCAGCAAATCACCACAAATGTGGTGGCTTAAACCAGTACGAATGTCATTATATTTCTAGAGGTGCGATGTCAAAATGGGTCTCACTGGGTAAAATCAAGCAGTCAGCAGGAACACAATCCCTCCTGAAACTCTAGATGAGAATCTGTCGTCTTGCCTTTTTCATCTTCTAGGGAGATGCCTTTTCCTGCCTTTCTTGGCTGTGACTCCCTCTTCCATCTTCAAAGCCATCAGCAGAGCATCTTCAGATAAGTCTCTGACTCTGGCCTCCCTACCTTCATCTTTTAAGGACCCTGGTGATGACATTGAACCCATCTGGATAATCCAGTCTAGTCTCCTCTCAAGATCCTTAATACAATCACACCTTCAAAGTCCTTTTTTTTTGCAATATAAGGTGGCATGTGGCGAGGCATTATTCTGCCTACCACAGTCCTTTACAGTTTATTCTTCACACAGCAGTCAGTGTGTAAACTGTTCAGAGCCCCCCAGGTACTTTTCAGTCAACTTCCTTCTCACTGTTTCAGGGGTGGGGTGGTATCAGCAAGCATGTGCTTGCCTGCTTGCATCCTTCAGACACAGTCTCAGTTTCTTCCGCCCTTCTGTTAATGCCACTGGTTTTCAAACCAGCTAAGGGGACTCATTGTCCTGGTATCAGACCATAGGGCTGAGGTTCCTAACATATGGCTGGAACCCCTCACTCCCCAGGGAGAATCCCCCGACCCATGATATCTCCCTCCTCTTCTGTGTCTCCTGGTAAGGGCGTGGGTCCTGACCCAATCACTTTTCTGCCTTTCTACCTTACTCCCTGTGGATCTTTCTTTACAACTTTGGTTGTAGAGGAGCCTTTCTGTCCATCTCCAGGTTGTTTTCAGCAAGAGTTGTTCCACATATTCACGTATTTTGATGTGTTCATGGGGCAAGGTGAACAAACCCACACGTGTACATGTGGTTTCCATAGTTGCAATCAACATGTGCATGAAACTTATGCTTTTAAAATAAATAAAACTTTCCCCTGTGTCTGTGGTCCTTTATAAGTGATTATGTTAAATTACTCTGTTGATCATCTACCATTCGCTATGCCGTTACTTTGTATTATGTCTTTCTGTTGTTTCCTAATTATATGGATAATTATATGTCTGCTTATCTACTCATCTCCTTATACTTTATTTTATTGGAGATAGGCTTATAATAAATTTTGAACACACTATAGGAACAATAATAATATGTATTTTATAGATTTTGCTTTGTGTTTTATTATCTTTTCTTAAGATATTTTATCAATTTAAACGCTGCCTTAAAAAAAAATGTACATGATGTCACAAGCATCAAGGGCTTACAAAGAGTGTCTTGTTTACTAAGTAATCTGGGAGTCAGCTCACTTTCAGTGCTTGAATTAGCCAAGAATCCATTTATTTGAATGTCACCCTTTAGTTCATTTCTCTTTAGGATTCGCTCAATCTGAGTCTACCATGAGTTCAAAGCTTTGCTTTCTCTAGTTTTTAAATTATATATAATACTTGTATAATAAGATTACTACCGAAGCAAATTTTTTTTAATTTTTATTTTTACTTTATTTTACTTTACAATGCTGTATTGGTTTTGGCATACATTGACATGAATCCGCCACGGGTGTACATGAGCTCCCAAACATGAACCCCCCTCCCACCTCCCATCCCACATCATCCCTCCGGATCATCCCCGTGCACGAGCCCCAAGCATCCTGCATCCTGCATCGAACATAGACTGAAGCAAATTTTGAAATTCAGATCAGAGTTGGATTTCATTTCAAACTTATATAACATGCTAGAATGGCATTCTTCTTGCCACCATTTTGAATGTTTTAGTAGCAAAAATGAAAGTAAAACAGAATGTGTTGCCTGACTCTGTATATATTTTATAAAGAGAACTAAGGAAAACCTGTTTCGTAACACTTAAACCCTTATCCATTTTTCAACTGTGAATGAATCAAGAGAGTAGAAATCACACTGTTAGCGACATGTATTTGGAGAACTGTTTCTGTGCTCTGAGTCCCTATGCACAGAGGGAAATAAGGTGGCCACCTTCTGTTCCCTCGTTTAGCTTCATATGTTCCACATGATTAAGCTTAAAATATAGCCCCTATAGTGATAATCACGAAGAACTGATGACTGACACAAATCTAAAAAAAAATTAAAAATGTCTGTAACTCAGTCAGCCTCTATTCTGAGGAACCTAAATGGCAAGACATTGGTGGTAGTAAAGTAAGTCTTGTTAGGATTACCTGCACTGCTAGCATTAGGGAAGGCTAAGTCTGCCTAATTTAAGAGTTAATATTCTAAACACTTGAGTATTTAGAGTAATACTCTAAATGCCTTGCCTACTTGAAATACTTAGTGTGGGACAATTTTGGTTCACAGAGTGATTAAAATGTAGAAATAAGTCAATGTAAATTGCAGTTCAAACTAACATGTCCTGTCTTTTAAACTGCAGCAGCATATTTGTAGTGATTTTAGTGGCACGAAGCATACTCTGTGTAACATAGAGTTACACAGAGCTAGATTGAACTACAAAGTTAACAGTTTGAAGAACATCCAAGATGGGTATTTTGCAAGACCTTTATGATTGTGAAATGTTTTTTGTCAATTTCCAATTTTCTTTAGGCTCTCACCCGCCTCTCTGTCAAATATTCCAATCTATATAAAGTTTAATCATAATCTTAGCTTTTACATGTTTTTTAATAAGCAGACATAGATTTCACCACATCATGAGATTTTAACTGAATTAAGCAAGAGGAGAGTGAAAAAGTTGGCTTAAAGCTCAACATTCAGAAAACGAAGATCATGGCATCTGGTCCCATCACTTCATGGCAAATAGATGGGGAAACAGTGGAAACATTGTCAGACTTTATTTTTTGGGGCTCCGAAATCACTGCAGATGGTGATTGCAGCCATGAAATTAAAAGACGCTTACTCCTTGGAAGAAAAGTTATGACCAACCTAGATAGCATATTCAAAAGCAGAGATGTTACTTTGCCAACTAAGGTCCATCTAGTCAAAGTTGTGGTTTTTCCAGTAGTCATGTATGGATGTGAGAGTTGGACTGTGAAGAAAGCTGAGTGCCGAAGAATTGATGCTTTTGAACTGTGGTATTGGAGAAGACTCTTGAGAGTCCCTTGGACTGCAAGGAGATCCAACCAGTCCCTTCTGAAGGAGATCAGCCCTGGGATTTCTTTGGAAGGAGTGATGCTAAAGCTGAAACTCCAGTACTTTGGCCACCTCATGCGAAGAGTTGACTCATTGGAAAAGACTTTGATGCTGGGAGGGATTGGGGGCAGGAGGAGAAGGGGACAACAGAGGATGAGATGGCTCAATGGCTTCACTGACTCGATGAACGTGAGTCTGAGTGAACTCCGGGAGATGGTGATGGACAGGGAGGCCTGGCGTGCTGCAATTCATGGCCTCACAGAGTCGGACACGACTGAGCGACTGAACTGAACTGAACTGAAGCAAGGCACAAAATCCTTTGGATTTGCTTGTTGGGCATTTAGCTAGGATCTCTCATGGGTTAAGGACCCACTTCTCCAATCATTCTCACAGAGCATATGATTAACAGAAGTTCAAATGGCTGCATACAAATGGCTGCATACTCCCAACCCAGGGATCGAACCTGGGTTTCCCATATTACAGGATTAATCTCTGGGTTGGGAAGATCCTCTGGAGAAGGGAATGGCTACCCACTCCAGTATTCTTGCCTGGAGAATTCCATGGAGAGAGGAGCCTGGACAGCTACTGTCCATGGGCTCACCGAGTTGGATACAACTGAGCGACTTTCACATCGTTTAAGTGTTTTACAATATTGTGTTAGTTTCAGGTGTACAGCATAGTGATTCTGTATCTGTGCCGATTATTTTCCAATATAGATCATTATAAGATAATGTATATAATTCCCTGTGCTATACTATATATTTTTGTTGCTCATCTATTTCATATATATTAGTTTATATCCATCTATCCCACGACCCTAATTTGTCCCTCCTCTCTTCCTTCACCCCTTTGGTAACCACAACTTTGTTTTCTTGTCTGTGAGTCTGTTTCTGTTTTGTATATATATTGATTTGTATTATTTTATAGATTCCCCATATAAGGAATATCATATAGTTTTTATCTTTCTCTAACTTATTCATGAAGGATATTATTCTCCAAGTCCAGCCACTTTGCTGCAAATGGCACTTTTCTCTCTGTGTTATGTCTGAGATGTATTCCATTGCTTATGTATACTAGTTCTTCATTTAATTTTCTGTTGATGAGCACTTGTGTTGCTTTCATATCTTGGCTATTGTAAATAGGGCTGCTGTGGACTTTGGGGTGCATCTTTTTGAATTAGTGTTTTTATTTTTTCTGTATCTGTACCCAGAAGTGCAATTGCTGGATGTATGGCAATTTGAGTTTTAGATTTTTTAAGGAGCCTACATGCTGTTTTCCACAGTGACTGCACCAATTTACATTCCCATCAACAGTGTGCTAGTTTTCCCTTTTCCCCACACCCTATCTAACATTTGTTATTTGTAGACTTTTTGATCCTACTTTACTTCTGCAGTCTTGATATTGGTGTCAAACTAACCCCAGGGTAGCTAGTGCACTAGTATGAGAACTTATGGTAATATTGTTAACTTTGTGATATAATTGCTAACTTATGATAACACTGATTATACAAATTCTTAAAATCAGTCTTAAAATTCTTAAAATCAGTGGGCCAGTCCATGGATGGACTCTCTGACATATGATGTGGACTTTTTAAATATAACACAATCCTTATGATTTAATAAAAATAGTGTGTGTCACTTGTTTATTTATCAAAATAAGACCATTGCAAAAGTGTAAACTGTCAGCTCCTCAAAGGGAAGGAATTATGTTCTACTTATTTTTGTGTCTCCAGTATCCAGCAACATAGTTTCTCATGCACGGTTGTACTTCATACAGAGTCTCTACTCAAATATTTAGAATATTAGAATAATAATAGAATATTTATCTTCATATCTTTTGTTGAATGTTGTCAATATGAAGACCTTATATTCATCAATATACCGTCTTCATAGTGAATTAACCAAATGCCAAGGATATGTTAAGCAACCACAACAAAGACAAAAGATTTGTAAACTCTTGAAATGTGCTGCTTTGTATATCTTTCCTTTTTTAAAATTTCTGTTCCTAATAGATAGCTCTTTCTTTCTTTTTTCTTTTTCTACAAATAGCTCTTTCAAACATGTCTGAATTTCACATATTTAATTTCCCTCATTCTAAGTAGACTTAGAAAATCCCAACATAAACCCAAAGCTTTTTAGAAGCTAAAAACCTGAAGTGATTTCTGATAAAAGTGATGGAAAAAATATTATGATACCATTAACTATTCTTTTTCCCCAAGGATATTCATAGGGCTTTTAAATGTTACCATCAATGTGTGTTTACGCTACTGTAAAGTATAAGAGCTCATACTGAAAGAAGAAAAGCTGTTTTAACCACATAACATAATAAACTTTTCTAAAATGGTCCTTTGATTAGCTGTTTAACCACATCTGATAGAGATTACTGTGATGAGATTCAAGTTCCAAAATTCCTTGACTCAGTGTGTGTGATGGGTTGAGGGAGGATGTTAGTCAAAACATTTTATCCAACAAATAGCACATTTGTTGAAATATTTCACTTTTCAAACATTTCTACCATTGTGTAATCACAGCTTACACCACAATACAATATAAATAAGAATGCTTTCTGAAATCCAGGCTAAAATTCTACAGCCATCTGTTTTCCTAAACATTCCATTGAGTAACAATGCAGTTTTCTAGCGGACCACATATGTGCTTCTGTTTTGTCTTTTGCCAATATTTACAAGACAGGCAACTGAAAAATCCATAGAATTTGTCTGATCATCCCAATTCTGGGAATTACATGGGCAAGCCATGAAATGATAGACTGCTTTTCTCCTTTCCCCTACAGATTGTTCATGTTAGTTTGCTAATTATCTGTGTGTGTGTGTGTGTGTGTGTGTGTGTGTGTGTGTTCAGTGCCAAGTGGCAGTGCGTATTCATTATCTCTTATTGTTTAAAAATCAGAGCTGCTTGGAAAACTATATCTTGAATTAAATATCTCCTGTCCACCACAAAGGATGAATTGTAAAGACAGATTTAGGAAGACAGGTGCCATTCCATAGCGGTGCAGTGGTCTCTGCCTAAACAATTGAACTGAATTATATAACAATGGCATGGTGAATAAGTAGAATTTGGCTCAGAAAAAAGTTGAAATCCGAAACAGAAGCCAGTTTGGTCTCTATAGAATTGGAGATGTTTTTAAGAGAGCTAAATAAATATGATAAATATTTCCACTTTACCTTCATAAAATAATCTTTGAGCAAAAAAAGTTATTTAAAATAATCACACAGAAAACTTTTTTAATGGAATACAATATGTTTCTGTACTTTATCTGTGCTCTTTTCCTCTTCCTGAAGCACAGAGTGTCTATCTGCTGGTTGGCTCTCTTAGTATAGTACATTGTTTACACTCATGCATGGCTAGGACTTTCAGAGCATAATTTTCAAAATAGAGTATTTTAAATTTTAATTCAAAATAATGATTTTTGGAATTGGAATTCTACTTTTATAAGAAATTTTGACCTTTTATGATTGTCTTTTTTCTCCTTATTCTTTTTGGCTAGTCTCAGTACAGTTGTTTTATTCCTTATCTTCCAATTAATGTCCAAATATTGAGTTTTTTTGCAGTTGTGTTTAGTGTAAAATTGGAAGCATTTTTTGAAGTGCAGTTTACTTCAGTATTAAATTAGTTTCAGATCTATAGCACATGGTGATTCAATATTTTATATTGCTTATTCCCAATTTAAAGTTACTACAAAGTAGTAGCTATGTTCCCTGTGCTGTACAATATATCCTTGTTACTTATTTATTTTTACATGGTAGTTCGTACTTCCCAATCCCATACCTCATCTTGTCTCTTCCTGCTTAAGCATTTTTTGAACAAGTGAAACACTGTTTATTCACTGTGAGACAGTGTATGAAAGCAATAGGTAGGTGGACAGAATAAGAAAAATTAAGCTTTAGCTTCCTTTTAAAAATATAATGAAACATATATATATACAGGGAGTATTTCAACAGCAAAATATTTATAGTCAGTACTTAAAAAATGACAAAGAAACTTGAAATCAATTGTTTCCTCGCATTCAACAGAGGGCTTGAGAAAATGATGGTCACTGATGGAAGGATGGGAACTCTGAATTTGACTACATTTTAGGTACCATCTTTTAGATACACCATCAGCTCAGTGACTTATGGGTTACTTCGTCATTCTTTATATTATGATTTTACATCTACATTCTCAGCTTTGGGACTTCCCAGTATATTATGACTTTAAAAGAAATCTGTCAAGTAAAATATTAATGAAATATGGTGGAAGGGAGAAGGGGAAACACTTCTTTCCTTTACCATGTTAGCAATAAGGTTATGTGTTCTACCGTTTTCATCCATACATTTTATACTAGATTTAAATAAGTAGACTGTCAGAAAGAATAGGAATGTGTTTTTCTGGAAAGACCAGTCACCCAAAATTGTATGGCATAAGACGAGAGTTGAAGATAAATAAAATTCTTTCCCTTCAACCTTGGCCATTATACCTTCTTAATTACCTGATATCCAGGCTTTTGTTTAAAATTCTTGGAAACCAGGGATATTGCGGTACTGAAAGAGCTGGTTTCAAGTCCCTAGACAGTAGTCCATCCATTTCTTTTTTATTCTCTGCTCTATCCTGGACAAGGAATGACCCCAGCGAAGTATTGCAGACTCCCCAGCCTGCTCTTAAAAGCCACCTTGGCAATTCTTTTGGCCTGAGGTTGCACCACTGGAAGTGTGATCAACTTCAGGAGGATGGAGTTGGGAGAGAGCCCTGAGCAGGTGAGGGAAGCAGCTGCGAATATTATCTGCAAGGCATTGCCGGCTCAAATGCTGGAATGGGGGCTTGGAGAGAGCTGGAAAGGGTCTATTTCTCCTCTGTGTCCTCCTTCTCCATGAAAAGGGTGGAACAGAGGAGGGGCAGAAGAGGACCCCCTGAAGTTTAGGAATCAGGGAAGAGGACTCTCTTACCTGGTTCTAAGGGCAGTTTTACAGGTAGATCTCAGATTAAAACTCCTTACTATTAATTATTGGTATTTACTCTGTCGACTGAGAAAGATGCATAACTTGAGAGTTGCAAAGTAAGTTTTATTTGAGGCACAATGAGGACTGCAGCCTGGCAGACACCACCTTAGAGAGCTTGGAGAGATTGCTCCAAAGAGGCAATGGGGGAAGGTCAATAAATAAGATTTTGGTGAAGGGGGAGTTCAGTACAATCAAGTGCTTACTTTACAAAAGGTTTTCTGCTAGTCACAAGATGATGTCACCATGAAGCGATTTAGTGACTTTCTAGATATGAAGAGATGTAAGGATGGGGATCATGAAATCAGTTCCAGAAAAATGTAACTATCTAAAGACCTGTTCCACCAATTTCCACGGAGCCCAGAGTGCCTCACTCTCCACCTGAGTTCCTCTCAGAGCGTGTTGAGGGTCAGCAGGTGCAGCAGCACAGGGTTCGGTCTCCGCAGAGGCAGAGGGCAGATGCCCTTGTTGTTGTTGTTCAGTGCCTGGCAGAGCTCTTGGCAAGTGCCAACTCATAGTAGACAACTGCTGGATAAATGTCTTAAGCCTTCTAATCTCTAGTTTAAAGCAGAGGACTAGGTTTGTTCCTCTACCCCGCTATGTAATTGCTGCACAAGTTTGGGCAAATTACTTAATCTCTTTTTGCTTCAGTTTCCATCTGCAAGATGTGAGTAATAATGGTATCTGCAAGGAGGGTGTAATGAAGATTGAGTTTGTATTTATAAAATGCTTTAACAGTGCCCAGCATATGATAAACATTGTAAGTATTTATTTTAAAAAATAAAAAGCTTTACAACTGAGTATTTTCTTATATCCGTCATCTAATGGTTGCAAAGATTTGCATGCAATTCTTAGCCAAGTGCTTGATTCTTAATAAGTGCACCAAATTATAACTAATATCATATGTAATGTAAAAATAAAGAAAATATTGTGTCAAAATACATATTGTAAAATTAAACATCATAAACTGTTCATTTATTTACTGTTCTGTAGCATTAGTATGAGTTTCTACTTTGATAGCCAAGGGATGTTTAATTCCCTTGTATTTCATTGATGTTATCTTTATGAACATTAATATTAATTAAAGGAAAATCTGTGTTAGTTATCCTTATCATTGGGAACCAAGTTGTTAACTTAGAGCATAAACACTTATGTCCAAACTGATGAATGCTACAAAGAGTGTAAGAAAGCATCAGTCCCAATTTTTCTTTTCTTTCTTTTTTTTTTGCTGTACAAAATAAAATTTTATTTGCTCTAACTTTGTTTTTTACTTTACAATATTGTATTGGTTTTGCCCTACATCAACATCAATCTGCCACCCGTATACACTTGTTCCCCATCCTGAAACCCCCTCCCTCCTCCCTCCTCATACCATCCCTCTGGGTCATCTCAGTGCACCAGCCCCGAGTATCCAGTATCATGCATCGAAACCAGACTGGCGATTCACAGCCACTATGGAGAACAGTGTGGAAATTCCTTTCTGCTGCTAAGTCGCGTCAGTCGTGTCCGACTGTGTGCGACCCCATAGACAGCAGCCAACCAGGCTCCCCCGTCCCTGGGATTCTCCAGGCAAGAACACTGGAGTGGGTTGCCATTTCCTTCTCCAATGCATGAAAGTGAAAAGTGAAAGTGAAGTCGCTCAGTCATGTCTGACTCTTCGCGACCTCGTGGACTGCAGCCCACCAGGCTCCTCCGTCCATGGGATTTTCCAGGCAAGAGTACTGGAGTGGGGTGCCATTGCCTTCTCCAAAACTGGAAATAGAACTGCCTTATGACCTATTTTTCATCTGAAGCAATATCCTACCCCAAATGACAAATAATGAATCAATTTTATTTTTATAAAATAGGTGTATGTCTTGTTAAAATGATATATTAAAGTACATGTCCATTGTACTCTTCTGAAAGTTACCTGAGATTTGAACTTCAGAACTTATAACTTTCTTATCTTTGAGTCATTTTTTATATTCAAAATGAGAAATGGTTCCTGATTTAATACAACAGAAGATGGCAATTTGTCACCTAAAATTTTCAGTAGTTTCCATTTGCTTTGAATGAATGTCCATAAGATAATTTACTAAGATACATGTGATTTTTTAAACATATTACTGAAAATACTGGATTAAAATATCATTCATAATTCATATGATAGAGATAGAGATGTTATACCCTCATTTAAAAGTTATTTTTTGAAAAAATAAATTACTTATATGTGCAGTGCTTGCTAGTTGAGTTCAAATGATTCAACACTGTGAATTATTAGTAATATTGTCTTGAATTATTTATTAGACATTTATATAGATATAAACATGCTTTTAACTTAAAATGTTTTCTAAATAGTCACAATTTAATAGTCTCACTGCCAACTGCTTTCTTAAGGTCATGCCTTCTCTATCTCTAATTTAGAAAAGGTATAAAGATAGCCTAGCAAATTCCAATTTTCTTTGAAAGTCATAAGTTAAAGGGCAAATGGGCAGCATACTTGTAGGCTTATACAATGTTTATATGTTTTTTACTTGTAAATAAAATAGTCTCTAATGTAGAAAAGATGGATTGAGACAAAAGATCTGTTACTGATAACTAGTTCAGCTCAGTTCAGTCACTCAGTCATGTCCGACTGTTTGCGACCCCACTGACTGCTGCATGCCAGGCTTTCCTGGCCATTACCAACTCCCAGAGCTTACTCAAACTCATGTCCATCAAGTTGGTGATGCCACCCAACCATCTCATCCTCTGTTGTCCCCTTCTCTTCCCATCTTCAATCTTTCCCAGCATCAGGGTCTTTTTGAATGAGTCAGCTCTTCGCATCAGGTGGTCAAAGTATTGGAGTTTCAGTGTCAGCATCTGTCCTTCCAATGAATATTCAGGACTTATTTCCTTTAGGATTGACTGGTTGGATCTCTTTGCAGTCCAAGAGACTCTGAAGAGTCTTTTCCAACACCACAGTTTGAAAGCATCAATTCTTTGGCGCTCAGCTTTCTTTATAGTCCAACTCTCACATCCATACATGACCACTGGAAAAACCATAGCCTTGACTAGATGGACCTTTGCTGACAAAGTAATGTCTCTGCTTTTCAATATGCTATCTAGGTTGGTCATAAGGGCTTCCCTGGTGGTGCAGAGGTTAAAGCGTCTGCCTGCAATGTGGGAGACCTGAGTTTGATCCCTGGGTCGGGAAGATCCCCTGGAGAAGGAAATGGCAACCCAGTCCAGTATTCTTGCCTGGAGAATCCCATGGACGGAGGAGCTAATTGGGCTACAGTCCACGGGTTGCAAAGAGTCGGACACGACTGAGCGACTTCACTTTCACAACTTTCCTCCCAGGGAGTAAGCCTCTTTTAATTTCATGGCTGCAATCACCATCTGCAGTGATTTTGGAGCCCCCCAAAATAAAGTCTGACACTGTTTCCATTGTTTCCCCATGTATTTGCCATGAAGTGATGGGACTGGATGCCATGATCATAGTTTTCTGAATGTTGAGCTTTAAGCCAGCTTTTTCACTCTCTTCTTTCACTTTCATTAAGAGGCTCTTTAGTTCTTCACTTTCTGCCATAAGGGTGGTGTCATCTGCATATCTGAGGTTATTGATATTTCTCCTGGCAACCTTGAGTCCAGCTATTGCTTCATCCAGCCTGGCATTTCTCATGATATACCCTGCATATATGTTAAATAAGCAGATGACAATATATGGCCTTGACATAGTCCTTTCCCAATTTGGAACCAGTCTGTTGTTCCGTTCTAACTGTTGCTTCTTGACCTGCATACAGATTTCTCAGGAGGCAAGTCAGGTGGTCTGTTATTCCTGTCTCTTTGAGAAATCCATTGTGATCCGCACAGACAAAGGCTTTGGCAGAAGGACTGACAACAAAGGACTAACTTTGACACTCAATCCAGAACTTTAAGAAAAGTTCATTCTTTAGAGTTTTGTAATAACATGAAATATTTTTTAGTTTAATAATACATTAAACACCTCATTTCTTACTTGCTAAATTTATTTACATTATTTCTATAAAAAATTTGTTAGAATTTAATAGCTTAAAAATTCAAACCTAATATAAAATCTGATAAAACATTCCCTCCTTTCTTCCATATCTAATATAACCACCTTTTCTCAGTGTTTGAATGCTTGTATGCTGTTTTTTCTCTCTCTTTGTTCCTTTTACTGAGATGTTTTATTAAATTACATGTAGATGAAGAAAACATGTATATGATGCAAAATATATATTGATATATATATAATATTGAGTATGTATATTTTCACAAACACATAAACATATATTTATATAGAAAACAGAAATATTCATCCAAATAAAAACTTCATGAATATGTAATTTCAAATCTATTTTTATTTAAGAAGTTTCTGCTTGATTTTCAAGGCAAGATACTTGTTCTCTTTTATAATTTAAAGTAATGGTCATGTATTAGTTAATGCCTATAAAAATTATCTAGAAATATATGCTGGCTTAAATATTGTTGATTTATTTTTTCTAACAATGGAGTGGTTCTTCTTCTGTTAGTGGGTGATTTCCATTTCTAATGTTACCACTTTAAGTGGACTGTAGTTTTGCAGTATTAATCAGTATTACATATGTGAATGAGGAAAGAATAGTATAAGTTGGGGTTTTGGCCAGCCAGAGCTGAAAGTGAATTGATCAGTTTCCTCATAACTGTTGGCTAGAGCTCAGTCACATGGCCACACTCTGCTACTAAGGGGATTGTAGATGGAATATGGTTGTGTGCTCAGGAATAAGAAAAAAAATAATTTGAGTCTTAGTTGCAGTGAAATAGATATAAGAGATTTCAAGATACCTTAAAGTAACAATACTGTTTAAAAATGCTTCTTAGTGTAATATTTATATTTGGCATAATAGTTTTCTTAAGTATAAGTAGATATCTTTCTAAAACTAAAGATTAAATAACAAAGTTATAGCAATGATGTAGAGGCAGCCATTTGAAAATTAATTGAATGTTGATAAATGGAAAAGAGAATAGCATGAGAAAAGTACCATAGTAAATAAAAAGGGTTAATTAGAAAATAATAGTGTTAGGGAGAAGAATTACTCTAAGGGAAAAATTGCCATTGTTAGAAAAACAAGCAGAAAGTTGGGTTGTGTATATGAAAGGGTTTGAAAACAAACTTACAGTTTACATGCAGTGTAACAACAGCAACAACAAAAGGCAGAGTAACCCTAGATGGTTGTGCTTCTTGCACACCCTGCAGAGACCTTTGGTTGAGGTGCAGATGGGATCTGAAATCCTAATTAGTCTATGCTGACTAACCTTGTGTTCAGGGAAAAGCTTAATCAGCTGGGAGGAAACAGAGGGAGCATTTTCTTCACAAAAATGTCCTTTCTCTCCGGAACCACTAGCAGAGTAGGTTTGGTGAAATTTTCTCTAATGCCTCGGCAGTTAGCAGGCACTCTTAAATTTCCTGGGGCTTCCCTGGTGGCTCAGAAGGTAAAGAATCTGCTTGCATTGCAGAAGACCTGAGTTTGATCCCTGGGTCAGGAAGATCCCCTGGAGAAGGGAATAGCAACCCACTCCAGGATTCTTGCCTAGAGAGTTCTGTGGACAGAGGAGCCTGGTGGGCTACTGTCCATGGGGTCGCAAAGAATGGGAGACAACAGTGACTAACTCTTAAATTTTCTAAAAGACCTATACAGGCTAGTGGATACCTTAAGCATGTTGATGTATGGCAAAACCAATACAATATTGTAAAGTAATTAGCCTCCAATTAAAATAAATAAATTTAAATTTAAAAAATAAAAATAAAAACATAAAAAAAGAATGGTGGGGAAGGAAAATAAAAGAAGGGGTCTATAAAATTTGCAAGTGGATGTGGTATCCCAGGGGAAGATCAAGATTTGGATATTTTTGTCATCTGGGCTTAGATTACTGCTCATGTAAAATAAGAGTGGACTAGAATTTTATTTTATCTTTTTAGCACTAAGAAACTATGATTTAAAAATATATCTATATATAAATCTATGTCTGTATCTTTCTATCTATCTATCTATCTATCTATCTATCTATCTATCTATCTATCTATAACATGTGTGTGTGCATGTTTAGTCACTCAATCATGTCTGACTCTGTGATTCCATGGACTGTAGCCTGCCAGGCTCCTCTGTCCATGGATTTTCCAGGCAAGAATAGAGGAGTTGGGTTGCCATTCCCTTCTCCAGAGGATCTTCCCATCGCAGAGATCGAACCTGGGTCTCGCACATTGCAGGTGGATTCTCTACCTTCTGAGTCACCAGGGAAGCTCCATATAATATGTGTGTGTAAATATATATATATGTGTGTGTGTGTGTGTGTATGCTGTATATATGTATGTATAAGTATATGCTGTATATATATATATGTGTGTGTATATAAATATATATGTGTGTGCATACATATATATATATATATATATATATGCAGGGTAAGATTGAATGCAAAAGGGGAGGGGGCAGCATAGGATGAGATGGTTAGATAGCATCACTGACTCAATGGACATGAATTTGAGCAAACTCCAGTAGATAGTGGAAGACAGAGGAGGCTGGTGTACTGTAGTACATGGAGTCTCAAAGAGTTGGACAGGACTTAGCAACTGAATGACAACAGGTATACACACACACACACACACACACACACACACACACACACACAGAGATATATATGTACCCCATTATGTCTTTATACAACTTAGAGTCAAATATTTTGCTGTATGTTAATTGTCAAAAGCAAGACATTTATTTAATTGTAGACTTTTATTTTCAAACTTTTGAATCTTATAGTTTATTATCATTGAAGATCAAAATCTGAGAAAAATTTAATTGTTCTGACATAGACATTTATTTTTTAATTTTTTTGAAAGAATTGGAGAGGTCAAAACTTTATTTTCTCATTTGATTAATTAAAATGATGTGTTAATGCATGAACTAACCCTGTGGCAACCAGACACATTTTTAAGTTTTGATCAAGCAGCCATTAGAAAAGTCTCCTCAGACTTGTTAAAAAACTAATTTATTTTTATCCATTGACTCAGGGAAGAGGAAACCAATAATGCTAGGCCCAATGTCCCAGGAGGTTTAAGAGTTGGTTTCAGAACCCTTCAAAGATTATTTAATACTGTTGTTTATCATATAGCTTATTTTAATGCCACTTTAGCTGCAGATGAAACATCGGTCCTGAAAGAAGAGATACACGATCATTTATGACAAACTCATAGATTTTAAAATCATGTAAAGAAATTAAATAAATGATACAGTATTTTACTTTTTAAAAATCTTTCCCAATATTTGATGTTCAGTTGCTAAGTCACATTCCAGCTCTTTGCAGCCCCATGAACTGCAGCATGCCAAGCTTCCTTAACCTTCACCATCTCCTGAAGTTTGCTCAAACTCATGTCCACTGAGTCGATGATGCCATTCAACTATCTTATCCTCTGACACCCACTTCTCCTCCTACCATCAATCTTTCTCAGCATCAGTGTCTTTTCCAGTGAATCAGCTCTTCATGCCAGATGGCCAAAGTATTGGAGCTTCAGCTTCAGCATCAGTCCTTCCAAAGAATATTCAGAACTGATTTCCTTTTGGGTTGACTGGTTTGATCTCCTTGCAGTCCAAGGGACTCTCAAGAGTCTTCTCCAACACCATAGTTCAAAAGTATCAGTTCTTCAGTGCTCAGCTTTCTTTACAGTCCAACTCTCACATCCATACATGACTACTGGAAAAAACCATAGCTTTGACTAGATGGACCTTTGTTTGCAAAGTAATGTCTCTGCTTTTTAATATGCTGTCTAGGTTGGTCATAGCTTTTCTTCCAAGGAGAAAGTGTCTTTTAATTTTGTGGCTGCAGTCACTGTCTGCAGTGATTTTGGAACCCAAGAAAATAAAATTTTTCACTGTCTCAACTGAGTGATGGGACTGGATGCCATGATCTTCGTTTTTTGAATGTTGAGTTTTAAGCCAGCTTTTTCAGTCTCCTGTTTCATCAAAAGGCTCTTTAATAGCTCTTTGCTTTCTGCCATAAGGATGATATCCTCTGCATATTTCAGGTTATTTATATTTCTCCCAGCAGTCTTTATTCTAGGTATGCTTAATCCCAGCATCTCACATGATGTACTCTGCACACAAGTTAAATGAACGGTGTGACAATATACAGGCTTGCCATACTCCTTTCCCAATTTTGAACCAGTCCATTATTCCATGTCTGGTTCTGACTGTTGCTTCTTGACCCTCAAACAGGTTTCACAGGAGGCAGGTAAGGTGGTCTAGTATTCCCAACTCTTTAAGAATTTTCCACAGTTCATTGTGATCCACACAATCAAAGGCTTTATCATGATCAATGAAGCAGAAGTAGATTGTTTTGGGGGGATCCCCTTGTTTTTTCTAGGATCCAGTGGATGTTGGCAATTTGACCTCCAGTTCCTCTGCCTTTTCTAAATCTAGTTTGTACATTTGGAAGTTCTTCATGTACTGTTGAAGCCTAGCTTGAAGGATTTTGAACATTACCTTGCTAGCATATGAAATGAGTGCAATTATCTGGTAATTTGAATATTCTTTAGCATTGCCCTTCTTTGGGATTGGAATGAAAACTGACCTGTTTTTGTCCTGTGGCCATTGCTGAGTTTTCCATATTTGCTAGCATATTGATTGCAGCACTTTAACAGCATCATCTTCTAGGGTTTGAAATAGCTCAGCTGGAATTCAGTCACCTCCACTAATTTTGTTTGTGCTTCCTAAGGCCCACTTGACTTCACACTCCAGGATTTCTGGCTCTAGGTTAGTGACCACACCCTCATGTTTATCCAGATCATTAGGACCTTTTTTAAAATAGTTCTTCTGTATATTCTTACTATGTGTTCTTAATCTCTTCTGCTTCTGTTAGGCACTTGCTGTTTCTGTCCTTTATTGTACCCATCTATGTGTGAAATTTTCCCTTGGTATCTCTAATTTTCTTGAAGAGATCTCTATTCTTTCCCACTCTGTTGTTTTCCTCTACTTTTTTGCACTGTTCACTTAAAAAGGTTTCTTATCTCTCCTTGCTATTTTTTGGAACTCTGCATTCAGTTGGGTATATCTTTCCTTTTTTTCTTTGCCTTTCACTTCTCTTCTTTTTCAGCTATTTGTAAGGCCTCCTCAGATGACCATTTTGCCTTATTGCATTTTTTTTTCCTTTGGGAGACAGTTTAAAAAAAATAAGTAAGACCTATATTCAAGATGAGTGTTCTTTGTAAGATTATTTATTTGATATAAAAGGCAAATGGTGTGAGACAATACAACATATGCAATATAAAAACTGAACATTAGTCATATTTGCAAGAATTGGAAGACAGAATGTGGTTTTGAAAAGTTAAAAATACTGTTTCCCCCACCAGCTTTAGTTTAAATGACATATTCTGCTGACTCTTATTCCTGAAACACAAAAAATTTAAATAGTATATCAATTTATCAAGCTACTTTGAAGTTCACTAATTCCATTAAACTCTCTCCTAGGAGAGGAGTCTTGAATTGTACTCATGTGGGTGGGTTAATGCATTCTCTGACATTTTCATATAACTCCTGTGTGATGGTTAATTTTATGTGTCAACTTGACTGGGCTAAATGATACTCACATAGCTTGTAAAACATTATATCTGAGTGTGACTGAGGTAGGAGGACATCCTTATTGACAGATAGGGAATTTGAACCAGAAGCCTATATAAAACCTTGTTATTATCTCCAGCCCAAACTCTGTTTAAATTCTTCATGATTATGTATGCAAAACCTAAATTTCTTTTTCCTGTCCACTTCTCTCAAAGGTATTGTTTCTTTGGCTAACAATTGTGAAAGCTGCTTGCTTTGGCTGCTTCTTAGGTCCCATTTCTGTGAGACACAGCATGCACAAATTAAAGTTTATTTACTCCTGTTAATTTGTCTTGTGTCAATTTTATTATTAGTCTAGCCACAAGGACTCAACCACTGTAAGGTGAATTATTAATTCTAGCCAACCATTTGTTAATATGTATATTTTATATGTATGCACATTCTAATTACCACTTTTTAAAACATGAGTTTATGTATTAATAATTTTAAATATGCAAATTTTCCTGTTCTTTCTTGACAGTAACTTTTTTCAAGACTTGACTATTATTTCCCCTAAGGTCTTTACATTAGTCTTTGATACTGAAAGGTACTTTACAAAATACTTTTCACACAAGGTATTAGAGAAAAATATGGGCTTTAACATTAGACAGACAAAGACTTGAATCCTGGCTCTCTCTCTCTCGTTTTTTTTTTTTGTATTAGACAATGACCTAATGGTCCAAACTGTCTGAGCTTGACTTATTATCTGTTATAGGAAAATGGTGAAACTTATAGACCAGATGTGGTTATTAAATGATATGATAAATTCAGAAAAATAAAGTTTATTACCTTGAGGATGATAAGCCCATAAGTTATTAGCTCTCCTAATTTTCCTCCTCTTTAGTGGAAATTTACTGTATTTTGATTTAGACAAAAAGAGTATTCAGTCACATATCACAACTATTGATATTTTCTTCAATCTGTCTATTTTCACTATGCCTTTCTTTTTTTTTTACCATTGCTTTCATTGTGATTGAATTAGTGACGTGCAGAACAGCAAAACTCTCTACCTTTACACCTTACTCGTCTAAAGCTCTATTTCCTACATCATCTATCCACTAGATACTGTCATCAATGAAACTTTGTTAAACATTGTTTTTTATCATTTTCTTCTTTGATCAATGATCCTTAATGGCTCCCTGGGTGCTAATACTGCCATGCCTAATTATACTACTGCTGACACTTCTGACTTGATGGTACTTGGTCAATGTTATTTCCAGTAGATCCACAACATATAGCATTATCTTGCTTTGTCAAATGTGTTTTTTTCTTTTATTTTTAATTCTCAGATTATTTATTCAAGAATATTTTAATAATTTTACCAGATATTAATAATATAAATTTCACATCATAATCTAAATATAAACTTTAGTGTCAGACCATAAAGGCTTCATGACAAATTCAAGTGGAATATACTGAAAATGTTGCAGATTTTGCTATAATATTAATTTCATTTTCTTTCTATTCTCTTCTTTCTGTGCTAATCTCAATCTGAGCTCTCTATATTTTTTCTTTTAATTTTTTACTGAAGGATAATTGCTTTACAGAATTTGGTTGTTTTTTATCAAACCTCAACATGAATCAGCCATATGTATACATATAGCCCCTCCTTTTTGAAACTCCCTCTCATCCCACCCCTCTAGATTGATACAGAGCCCCTCTTTGAGTTTCCCGAGGCATACAGCAAATTCCTTTTGGCTATCTAGTTTACATATGGTAATGTAAATTTCCATGTTACTCTTTCCATACATCTCACCTTCTCCTCCCCTCTCACCATGCCCATAAGTCTATTCTCTATGTCTGTTTCTCCATTGTTGACCTGCAAATAAGTTCTTTAGTACCATTTTTCTAGATTCTGGGTATATGCATTAAAATACAATATTTATCTTTCACTTTCTGACTCCCTTCACTGTGTATAATAGGTTCAGGTTCATATACCTCATCAGAACTGACTCAAATGCATTCCTTTTTATGGCTGAGTAATATTCCATTGTGTATATGTACCACCACTTCTTTATCCATTCATCTGTCAATGAACATCTAGGTGGCTTCCATGTTCTAGCTACCGTAAATACTGCTGCAATGAATAATGAGATACATGTGGATTTTTCAATTTTGGTTTCCTCAGAGTATATGCCTAGGAGTGAAATTGCTGGGTCATATGGTGGTTTAATTCCTAGTGTTTTAAGGAATCTCCATACTGTCTTCCATTGTGGCTGTATCAATTTACATTCCCACCAACAGTGCAAGAGCATTCCCTTTTCTCCAGACCCTCTCCAGCATTTATTGTTTGTAGACTTTTTTGATGAGTGCCATTCTGACCAGTATGAGGTGATATCTCATTGTAGTTTTGATTTGCATTTCTCTAATAATGAGCAATGTTGAGCATCTTTTCATGTGTTTGTTAGCCATCTGAATGTCTTCCTTGGAGAAATGTCTGTTTAGGTCTTTTCCCCACTTTTTGATTTGGTTTGTTTTTCTGGCCTTGAGTTGTATGAGCTACCTATATGTTTTCGAAATTAATCCTTTGTCAGTTGTTTCAGTTGCTATTTTTTTTTCTCCCATTATGAGAGTTGTCTTTTCACCTTGCTTATAGATTCCTTTGCTGTGCAAAAGCTTTTCAGTTTAATCAGGTCCCACTTGTTTACTTTTGTTTTTATTTCTATTACTCTAGGAGGTGGGTCATAGAGGATCTTGCTTTGATTTGTGTCGTCGAGTGTTCTCCCTGTTTTCCTCTAAGAGTTTTATAGTTTCTGGTCTTACATTTAGGTCTTTAATCTGTTTTGAGTTTATCTTTGTGTATGGTGTTAGGAAGTGTTCTAATTTCATTATTTTACAGGTAGCTGTCCAGTTTTCCCAGGAACACTTATTGAAGAGGCTGTCATTGCCCCATTGTATATTCTTGCCTTCTTTGTCAAAAATAAGATACCCATAGGTACATGGATTATTTCTGGACTTTCTATCTTATTCCACTGGTCTATATTTCTGTTTTTGTGCCAGTACCATGTCTTGATGACTGTAGCTTTGTAATATAATCTGAAGTCAGGAAGGTTGATTCCTCCAGCTCCATTCTTCTTTTTCAAGACTGCTTTGGCTATTAGGGGTCTTTTGTGTTTCCATATGAACTGTGAATTTTTTTCTTCTAGTTCTGTGAAAAAACTCATTGGTAATTTGACAGGCATCACATTGAATCTGTAGATAGTATAGTCGTTTTCACAATATCAATTCTTGCTACCCAGGAACATAGAATATCTCTGCATCAGTCTATGTGTCTTTGATTTCTTTCATTAGTGTCTTATAATTTTCTGTGTTGTTTTGTCTCCTTAGGTGAGTTTATTCCTAGATATATAATTCTTTTCTTTTATTGATTCCTTAATTTCTCTTTCTGATTTTTCATTGTTAGTATATAGAAATGCAAGTGATTTCTTTGTACTGATTTTGTATCCTGCAACTTTGCTAAATTCACTGATTAGCTCTAGTAATTTTCTGACACTGTCTGTAGGGTTTTCTTTGTACAGTATTATGAAATCTACTAACAGTGAGAGCTGTACTTCTTTTCTAATCTGGATTTCTTTTATCTCTTTTTCTTCACTGATTGCCATAGCTAGGACTTCCAGAACTATGTTGAATAATAGTGGTGAAAGTGGACACCCTTGTCTTATTCCTGAGCTTAGGGGGAATGCTTTCAGTTTTTCACCATTGAGAATAATGTTTTCTGTAAGCGTATCATATATGGCCTTTACTATGTTGAGGTAGGTTCTTTCTATGACATTTTTTGAAGAGTTTTAATTATAAATGGGTGCTGAATTTTGTCAGAGGCTTTTTCTGCATCTATTGAGATTATCATATGATTTTTATCTTTCAATTTGTTAATATGTTATATCACATTAATTTGCATGTATTGAAGAATCCTTGCATTCCTGGAATAAACCAAACTTGATCACGGTGTATGAGCTTTTTGATGTGTTGCTGAATTCTGTTTGCTAAAATTTTGTTGAGGATTTTTGCATCTATGTTAATCAGTGATATTGGCCTCTAGTCTTCTTTTTTTGTGTTGTGTTTGCCTGGTTTTGGTATCAGGGTGATGGTGGCCTCAGAGAATGAGTTTGGAAGTGGTCCTTCCTCTGCAATTTTTTGAAAGAGTTTTAGAAGGATAGACATTAGCTCTTCTTTAAATGTTTGATAGAACTCTCCTGTGAAGCCACCTGGTCCTGGGCTTTTGTTTCTTGGGAGATTTTTGATCACAGCTTCAATTTCAGTGCTTGTAATTGGGTTGTTCATAATTTCTGTTTCTTCCTGGTTCAGTCTTGAAAGATTGAACTTTTTAAAGAATCTATCCATTTCTTCCAGGTTATCCATTTTATTGCCATATAGTTGTTCATAATAGTGTCTTTTAATCCTTTGTGTTTCTGCATTGTCTGTTGTAACCTCTCCTTTTCATTTCTAATTTTGTTGATTTTATTCTTGTCTTTTTTACTCAATGACTCTGGTTAAAGGCTTGTCAATTTTATCTTCTCAAAGAACCAGCTTTTAGGTTTATTAATCTTTACTATTGTTTCTTTCATTTATTTCTGCTCAGATATTTATGACTTCTTTCCTTCTACTAATTTTGGCTTTTTTGTTCTTTTTGCAGTTTGTTTTAGGTGTAAAGTTAGGTTGTCTATTCAGTGTTTCTCTTGTTTCTTGAGGTAGGATTATATTGCTATAAACTTCCCTCTTAGAGTTGCATTTGCTGCATCCCATAGGTTTTGAGTTGTCGTGTTTTCATTGACATTTGTTTCTAGAAGTTTTTTATTTCCCCTTTGGTTTCTTCAGTAACCTGTTGGTTGTTTAGAAACATGTTGTTTAATCTCCATGTGTTTGTGTTTCTTACAGTTTTCTTTTCCTTGTAATTGATATCTAGTCTCATAGCACTGTGGTCAGAAAAGATGCTTGATACGATTTCAGATTTACTGAGGTTTGATTTGTGACCCAAGATGTCGTCTGTCCTGTAGAATGTTCCATGTGCACTTGAGAAGAAGGTGTATTCTTCTGCATTTTGATTCAATGTCCTGAGGATATCAATGAGATCCATCTCATTTAATGTATCATGTAAGACTTATGTTTCCTTATTTTTTGTTTTGATGATCTGTCTACTGGTGTGAGTGGGTTGTTAAAGTCTCCTACTGTTATTGTGTTATTGTCAATTTCTCCTTTTATGTCTGTTAGTGTTTGTCTTATGTATTGAGGTGCTCCTATGCTGGGTGCATAGATATTTACAATCGTTATGTCTTCCTCTTGGATTGATCCCTTGATCATTATGTAGTGTCCCTCCTTATCTCTTGTAATATTCTTTATTTTAAGGTCTATTTTGTCTGATATGAGGATTGCTACTCCAGCTTTCTTTTGCTTCCCATTTGTTTGGAATGTATTTTTCCATCCTCTCACTTTCAGTCTATATGTGTCTTTAGGTCAGAAGTGGGTTTCTTGTAGACAGCATATATATGGGTCTTGTTTTTGTATCCATTCAGCCAGTCTGTGTCTTTTGGCTGGATCATTCAATCCACTTACATTTAAAGTAATTATTGATATATATGTTCCTATTGCCATGTTCTTAATTGTTTGGGGTTGATTTTATAGATCTTTTTTCTTCCCTTGTATTTCTTGACTATATATTAAATCTCTTTAACATTTGTTGTAAAGCTGGTTTGGTGTTGTAAAGCTGAGTTGTCTTAACTTTTGCTTGTCTGAAAAGCTTTTTATGTCTCCATCAATTTTGAATGAGATTCTTGCTAAGTACAACAATCTTGCTTATACATTTTTTCTTTCGGTACTTTAAATATATCCTGTCAATATAGGCCTGCAGAGTTTCTGCTGAAAGAAAATTTCAACTATAATCTCTTCAAAAATATTCTCAAACCCTTTCTTTTTCTCGTCTTCTTCTGGGACCCCTATAATTCGAATGTTGGTGCATTTGCTGTTGTCCCAGAGGTCTCTGAGACTATCCTCAGTTCTTTTCATTCTTTGGCTATGGTCCTACTCTGTGGTTCGGTGCATCAGTCACTTCAAAGGGCACCCTGGGTGGGGTCCTGCTCTGTGGCTCAGTGTCAGGTGTTTGATGGGCCAGCCTCTCTGTTGTTCAGCTGCAGATGCTGGCCTGTCAGATGAGAGAGGATATGGTGATGACTCCACCCACTACATGTGACTCAGCAGTATCACCTTACTTCCATGGCTGTCTGGCTTTCCTTCATAGGCATTTCCCCCAACAATCTTCTCCATCACATCCCCTCTCTCCACATCCCCCCATCTCTCCACAGTCAACAGCAGCCCTCACCCTGGAATTGCTCCACAATCCCTAAACTCCGGTTCCCAAGCTGCTGCACCTTCTAGGGAACCTGCATCCCAGTCTGGGATATGTATGGCTGCCTCAAGGACTGTCTGATTCTCATTCCATTTAGGCTGCCACAGATCTGCTATTTCACTCTCAGCCTTAAATGTTTCTGCTCTGACTCTGACAGTTGCTCCTATGTGGGAATTGGACCCCTGCTTCCATTCCCCCACCACTGAGGGCAGGTTCAGTCCTACTTAACACTCCTGTTTATCCCCCTGGTTCCTTCATCCTACCAAGTTTTGTGTGGTTCTGTATATTCTTTTCCACTTGTCAGGTACTCCTGTATACTCTCAGCTGGTATTCTGCGTGCACTTCTGTGTCTGAAGGTGTATTCCTGATGTATTATGGAGAGAGATGCATTCCACGTCCACCTACTCCTCTGCCATCTTGTTCTAACCTCCATCAAATGATTTCTTCAGCCCTCATTCAGTTCCCAAATCTTTGTCTTGGATTTAGCCCAGAACTTCCTTGCAGACTTTTCCACATCCTGTAAGCAACATAGAGGAAATAATATAAGGAAAGCTATCAGAACAGATTCCTCTTTTGGTATGATAACTCTGTCTCCTGCTGCTGCTGCTGCTGCTGCTGCTGCTGCTGCTGCTAAGTCACTTCAGTCATGTCCGACTCTGTGCGACCCCATAGATGGCAGTCCACCAGGCTCCCCCGTCCCTGGGATTCTCCAGGCAAGAACACTGGAGTGGGTTACTATTTCTTTCTCCAATGCTTGAAAGTGAAAAGGGAAAGTGAAGTCGCTTAATTGTGTCTGACTCTTTGCAACCCCATGGACTGCAGCCTACCAGGCTCCTCCATCCATGGGATTTTTCCATGCAAGAGTACTGGAGTGGGTTGCCATTGCCTTCTCCAACTCTGTCTCCTACAAATGATCAAACATACCCTGGCTTTTGTCTTCATCCAAGCAATAAGCTCAGATATGCAGATGACACCACCTTTATGGCAGAAAATGAATAAGAACTAAAGAGGTTCTTGATGAAAGTCAAAGAAGAGAGTGAAAAAGTTGGCTTAAAGCTCAACATTCAGAAAACTAAGATCATGGCATCTGGTCCCATCACTTCATGGGAAATAGATGGGGAAGCAGTGGAAACAGTGGCTGACTTTATTTTTCTGGGCTCCAAAATCACTGCAATGGTGATTGCAGCCATGAAATTGAAAGACACTTACTCCTTGGGAGAAAAGTTATGACCAACCTAGATAGCATATTAAAAAGCAGAGACATTTCTTTGTCAATGAAGGTCCGTCTAGTCAAGGCTATGGTTTTTCCAGTGGTCATGTATGGATGTGAGAGTTGGACTATAAAGAAAGCTGAGTACAGAAGAATCAGTGCTTTTGAACTGTGGTGTTGGAGAGGACTCTTGAGAGTCCCTTGGACTGCAAGGAGATCCAAGCAGTCCATCCTAGAGGAGATCAGTCCTGGGTGGACTGATGTTGAAGCTGAAACTCCAATATTTTGGCCACCTGATGTGAAGAGCTGACTCATTGGAAAAGACCCTGATGCTGGGAAGGATTGGGGGCAGGAGGAGAAGGGGACGACAGAGGATGAGATGGTTGGATGGCATCACCAACTCGATGGACATGGGTTTGGGTGAACTCCGGGAGTTGGTGATGGACAGGGAGGCCTGACGTGCTGTGGTTCCTGGAGTCGCAAAGAGTCCAGCACAACTGAGTGACTGAACTGAACTGAACTGAACTGAAGCCTTTGTTAATTATGACTCCACTTTCTGTCTTTTACTTCAATCAGAACCAACTAACCAAAATGCTAGTCCTTTTCTGAATTATGACTGTTTGCATTTTATACTCTAGAAATTGTACTATAACGATAGCATAGAACAATTTCAGTCATCTCATTACTTTTCATCCTTTATTGTTTTTAGTTTATCCAATAATCCCTGTTGAGTCTGGCTGCATAGAGAATAACTGGGATGCTTTCTCAGGCCTTGACCAGTAAACAGGCTCAGAACAGTTACAATACTTTCTCAAGAACTTGCTCTGAGAACTCCCTCTTATTACTCAGTCTCTTAAGACTTATCTTATGTCAGCAGTAGCTTCAATTCCTTTTCTTGGCAGACCCCTGAGTAGACAGTCATATTGGGCCTGGGTTTATACATAGCATCTAATCACTATATAAAACAAATAAAACCTACAAACATATTATAGTTTTAAAATAGATCTCTATAATTTTGTATTTACTTCTCATATCTGCCTACTCTGGTAACTAGGAACCCTCTTGAGCATGCTAACGTTCCCATCCATTCGTATAAGAAATAACATTGGTCACATACTATGTGTCAAATTATTGGTTCTCATCAATTAATACAACAAAGGTTACTGATTTCATGTAGTTTTCACAGTAGTGAGTAGTTGGGCAAAGTGAAGAAGACAGACAACAATATGGCTGAGCTCACCACTCACCTTGGCAAAGATCTGAGTCCTCATCTCAACAATGGCTTGTCTTCCTAGGCAGAGATGGAGTAAAAATCCATATTGGTATATCAGGCAGTATTTGTGTCTCTCATGCATTCCAAAGCTCTTCACTCACATATTATCCTACCCAGTAGACTTTTATGGACATGGTAGCACTGGTTATTTCATATAGATAAGAAAACTGATAATCAGGGAGGTTAAGGAATGTGTCCAAGTTTACATTGTTATTGCCAAATATATTGTCACTGAAACATAAATTGTCTAACTTTAAATCCCCTCCTTTCCATTAGAGATCTTTTACCGAAAAGCTCTGTTTAACTATTTACTTTTAATTACAAATTGATCTCTATATTTCTAACAATGTTACTTTCTTAAGACCAGCTTTCTAATGTTACTTTCTTAAGACTTATATCATGATGTTGTCCCTAAGAGAGTCTTATATATGTGTATGTCTATGTATGTATGTATATACACACTCAGATATACACAATAGGTATTCAGTAATACATGTGGTTGGCTATTTTTACTTAGATTTTAATGTAGGGAACTTTCTGTGGCATAGAAGCTATATTTAGGTAGAAAGTTTTAAAAGGCTTGCTCTGTGTTAATTTACAAGCTAAAACTTCAGTGACAGATGTTATTTCTCTGCAATTTCCTTTCCATTAACCAGGGTATTTTCATCCACAAGCACATACTCATTGGTACAGAGTAGATACTTGTGTATACAATTACCAATGCTGAATGTACCAATAGGTGCACTGACTTTTAACTTATGATAGTTGCTAAATGTGTTTGGTTTTGCTCAGTTGTATTTTCTTTAAGTTTTGATCTGGCTCCTATGAACTTGGATAGAATTGCTTTGAATATTCTCTTAATTGTCCTGCACATGTGATCTATTTAAGTGGGGAACAGATCTTGTAGAGAATCTTGGGCATGTGCACACGTGTCTTACAGATGCCACTTTTTCTCTATATAGTAGGAAAGAACAAAACTACAATCAAAAATAATTTTTTTGGCCTGCCTCATCTAATATGTTATTTCAATCAGGAAAGAGAAAGTGTCTGTAAAAAGGATACATGCAAAAAAAAAAAAAAAAAAAAAGGGAAACATTCCTCTAACTTTTCAGAGTCTTCTACCCTATCTAAAGACTCCAAAGAAACAAAACTGTTTTTTTTAACTATTTAAGTTAATACTAATTCTAATCTTACTTACAATACATTTTCATTTTTTATTCTAATAATCATAGAAAAGATAGTTATATGATAACAAATGGAAGGATGTTCTGGGGAAGAATTGAGTATGTGGGAGAGGAGAGAAAACTTTCCTCTATCCTTCTGAGTTCTTCTGGCAGGTGTAAAACTTAAATTGACATGAGACAGATTAACAGAAGAAAGTAAAATTTAATTATGTACTTGTGGGGGTGTCCTAAGAATATAGGGCCCAAAGACAAGTTGGGCAATTGAAGTTTGTATGCCATCTGAGAGAAGGAGAAATGGATAAGGATTTGGGAATTAAAAAGGAAGAAAGGACATTTGTAGGAAGGTTAAAAAGAGCAAATGTTTTGTAAACCAGTGTTTACCGGGCCATGCAAAAATAATAAAACATGGAGGATCCAACAGGCTTTACTCAATTTCCGCCAGTCTACCGCACATAGTTCATATTATACTCTAGTTATCTGTGGTGATAGTTCTTGGAACAGACCTTTTATTTTATCAAAATTATTTTAGGCAGTTAAGAGAAGAAGGTGAAAGATCTTCCTAAGACTTTTGTTTCTTCAAATCAATCAGCCTAAAATAATCCTCAAGCCAAAGAGACACATTTTGGGATGGCAAGTTTTGTCCCCATGAAAGTGTAAGACTTTCAGCTTTAGAAAATACCCATTAAGTCCAAGTGTTTAACTTTTAATTAGCAAGCCTATAAACTAGTTTACATAAAAGTTTATTTCTTCAAAATTGGTCATTATAGCAGTTTTCTGCCAGAGGATAGTCAAAATCTAAAGTTGTAAGTTTGCATAGAACCTGTCAACTATAAATTGGCACTGTCCATGGAACTATTGCCCCTAAGGGTGTTTGTCTATGAGACTTTCAATCTATGACAGAGAAATATTTTTATTTTGCAGTTTCCTCCAACACTGGGGACATATAAATTGATGAATGATCATTGTACTATTATTGCTTTTAAGAGAAAAATACATTCTACAGGAAATATGGATAAAATAGGTCAACCAGATCAAAAGTATAAAGTGTCTGTTTCTTTTTTATAGCTATGTCTTTAGTTGAAATTTAAATATATATGTGTGTGTGTATATACATATATTTATATACATAAAATTAAGATAAACATAAAAATATTTTTTGAAATGATTTCCATATTTAATCTTGAAATGAAACAGAATCTGTTACCCTAAAATATGTCTCTTTAGCAAATAGATTATTTCAGGCTGATTACTTCTAAGAAATGGCAAAGATAGAAAACATTTTAAAAGCTGAGTACAAGTTACATGAAAGGGAAATCAACATGGATTTGGAACTGCTAACAGAACTCTCAGGAATGGAGCAGGGAAGCCATTGAAGGAGCATGACTTGTAGTCATCTCAGCCCCAGTGGAATCTAAACTGTGACCACTTACTGTCTTAGTACAGGCATCCAGAACACCTGCACAGTGTCAAGAAACTTAAAATCCTTCAGTTCAGTTCATTTCAGTAGCTCAGTCATGTCTGACTCTTTGCAACCCCATAAATCGCAGCACACCAGGCCTCCCTGTCCATCACCAACTCCCGGAGTCCACCCAAACCCACGTGCATTGAGTCGGTGATGCCATCCAACCATCTCATCCTCTGTCGTCCCCTTCTCCTCCTGCTCTCTATCTTTCCCAGCATCAGGGTCTTTTCCAATGAGTCAGTTCTTCTCATCAGGGGGCAAAAGTATTAGAGTTGCAGCTTCAAAATCAGTCCTACCAATGAACACCCAGGACTGATCTCCTCTAGGATGGACTAGTTGGATCTCCTTGCAGTCCAAGGGACTCTCAAGAGTCTTCTCCAACACCACAGTTCAAAAGCATCAATTCTTCGGCACTCAGCTTTCTTTATAGTCCAACTCTCACATCTATACGTGACCACTGGAAAAACCAAAGCCTTGACTGGATGGAACTTTGTTGACAAAGTAATGTCTCTGCTTTTTAATATGCTGTCTAGGTTGGTCATAACTTTCCTCCCAAGGAGTAAGTGTCTTTTAATTTCATGGCTGCAATCACCATCTGCAGTGAGCCCAGAAAAATAAAATCAGCCACTGTTTCCACTGTTTCCCCATCCAATTCGCCATGAAGTGATGGGACTGGGTGCCATGATCTTAGTTTTCTGAATGTTGAGCTTTAAGCCAACTTTTTCATTCTCTTCTTTCACTTTCATCAAGAATCTCTTTAGTTCTTCTTCACTTTCTGCCATAAGGGTGGTATTATCTGCATATCTGAGGTTATTGATATTTCTGCCGACAACCTTGATTCCAGCTTGTGCTTCCTCCAGCCCAGCGTTTCTCATGATATACTCTGCATATAAGTTAAATTAGCAGGGTGACAATATACAGCCTTGACGTACTCCTTTTCTTTTGGATCCAGTCTGTTGTTCCATGTCCAGTTCTAACTGTTGCTTCCTGACCTGCATACAGGTTTCTCAAGAGGCAGGTCAGGTGGTGTGGTATTCCCATCTCTTTCAGAATTTTCCACAATTTATTGTGATCCACACAGTCAAAGTCTTTGGCATAGTCAATAAAGCAGAAATAGATGTTTTTCTGGAACTCTCTTGCTTTTTCCATGATCCAGCAGATGTTGGCAATTTGATCTCTGGTTCCTCTGCCTTTTTTAAAACCAGCTTGAACATCTGGAAGTTCACAGTTCACATATTGTTGAAGCCTGGCTTGGAGAATTTTGAGCATTACTTTGCTAGTGTGTGAGATGAGTGCAATTGTGCAGTAGTTTGAGCATTCTTTGGCATTCAAATTAAATGCCTTTATTTGGGACTGGAATGAAAACTGACCTTTTCCAGTCCTGTGGCCACTGCTGAGTTTTCCAAATTGGCTGGCATATTGAGTGCAGCACTTTCACAGCATCAACTTCCAGGATTTGAAATAGCTCAACTGGAATTCCATCATCTCCACTAGCTTTGTTTGTAGCGATGCTTCCTAAGGCCCACTTGACTTCACATTCCAAGATGTCTGGCTCTAGGTGAGTGATCACACCATCGTGATTATCTTGGTCGTGAAGATCTTTTTTGTACAGTTCTTCTGTGTATTGTTGCCACCTCTTCTTAATATCTTCTGCATCTGTTATTGGACTCTTATTCTGCATAACTCACAGCAGGATATCTCTTAAGAATAAATGTTTCTTTTCTGCTTTAGAGCCAGTCATAATTCTTGCAAGACAAATTTAACAACCTCGAAGCTTTGGCCTTTATAAGCCCCTGACTCTTTCCTGAAATGCTCTTTCAGTTTTACTTAGGTCTATGTTCCCTGGATTGCAGTTCCTAAGACCTCAAATAAGTCTCTTTGTCCTCTCCAGCCTCCTGTTGATTTTTGTTCAACATTATGTGGCATCAGAAGTGGGACCTGAAGGGACTCATCACTGTCTCTACTGCAAGTAAAACACCTACAGGAGTCCTTTGTACTCTGTTGTCTCCTCATCAGTCTTGGATTACGAGGTAAGTGCTCTTGGTTCAAAACCTCCTATTTCGGTTGAGGTTCCAAGCCTTTATTTGGATATCCTCTGTTGCCAACATTTTCTGGGAAGGGACTCCTTCATCTTGGTGAAGACTCAGTTATGCTGTGTCTGTTTTTCAAGGCTCTGCCACTGGGCAGCTGCTGTCGAGTTCTCCACCTCATTTTGTTTCAAACATACATACTTTCCTCTTAAGTGTCTGTTGCATTGGACTGAAGTCATCCACAATTATTCAAAATTGCTGACTCACTCAGGGCACTTTTGACATTCCTATGTCAATTAATACATCTGCTTATAGGAGAGGTTATGGCTAGAGAATGAATGGAAGCTGTTGATTGAAAAGGTCCTTCTGATGACTTTTTTAGAGTAGGCATAAGCAGGCAAACAGATGCACAAAAGTTGGCTAAAGATCACAAATTCCCATTCTATTTCCTAAATGTATTGACTGATATGTTATTCAACAATGCATCCAGATGATGGCCTGATGAAAATATCCATAACTATTAAGGCCATTTTGAAAAAAAATTAAGGACCTGAAAAATAAAACTGCTAGTGTATTTAATTATATCTCTATGGCAGGATTACAGAATGACTTAAGTACAATATTCTTTAACATGGATTACTCTGAGATCCCATGAACTGACTACTCTAGCTGAACAGATTTTTGGGGCTCTTGCCCAGAAGTCTAAGCGGAAAACTATCAGAACCATGGATTCTCAGATCCCAATGGCTAAACTTATGAATATTCAAATGAAACAACTGTCCAGTCCCCTTGGTTGATAAAGCCTACTAATGGAATAATTAAAATTCAGTGAACAAAATTATTAATAGTTGAATCATTTAAGTTGCCTTGGCCAAGCACTATCTTTAGTTTTGCTTAGTCTAAAATCTCCTTTAGGAAAAATTTGGCTGTTGTCCTCCCCTACTACATACAGGCTTGTCAACTTCATGAGATTTTTCTTTAAATGTACCTTGTTCACTCAGTTTGTGAGATTACTGAATAGGAGTCTAGAGAAGAGATCTGGTCATCTGTTAATTACTTATTCTTTGTTTCTACTTTTTTGATCTATGAAAAGGACCAACATCTTAGGCAAGGTATTGTGTGATTGAAAGATTTGAAATATGAGCTAGGGCTAGAGATGAGTAGGGCACAGTGTCGCCTTAAGTTTATGACAAGATGAAGGGGAGGCTTGTGCAGAGAGCTCTTTCCTGCCAAAAACTGCTTACAGATATGCTTGTGGAAAGTCTTACACATTGTGGAGATTACTGTTGGTAATCACCGATCTACAAAAGTTTGCTTCCTACTTTCTGAGCTAAAAACATTTACATTTGGCTGACAGAAAGCATAATTAAAATAATATTATATGCATGTGCTTAGTGATAATTGAAATACCTCATAATTTAAAAAAAATAAAAGAAACTAGGCAATAATACCAGTAAAAATTTGATAATATACATTTTTATTCAGAAGAGTTCATGTTATTTTTGGAGTCAGGCTTTTAATCTGATTGAGCCTTGTACAACCTGTATAAAAAAATGCATGAATTACAGTGTTCTCATTATTGAGAAGGCAGAAACATAGCAGTTTCTAAAAGATGGAATTTAGCCAACACTCAATTCTGAAGGTATGCCAAATATATGTTGCAACAGGAGGACAAATGACTGAGAATTAAAATTTATATTTTACCCAGGCCAAAATCAAAGCCAAAGAGCATCATTATAGATTGAACTTCTGAGAGCAAAAAAAAAAAAAAAAAAAGACTTTTCTATACTCATGAAACTGATCATGGATGTTGTACATCCTTCTGAGATTTTTTTCCTGTCATCTTTTCATGTAGCTAAACTGATATTCTACTATTATTTCAGGCTCACAATAAGTAAAACACCTCAAAAAACTCTTAGCTACTGTCAGTCTAAATAAGATTAAATGACTAAAAATTCTGAAAGGTTGGAGAGGGCGAGGACAGGATGATATCGGAGAATGGCATTGAAACATGTAAATTATCATATGTGAAACGAATCGCTAGTCTAGGTTCGATGCATGATACAGGGCGCTTGGGGCTGGTGCACTGGGATGAACCAGAAGGTTGGGATGGAGAGGGAGGTGGGAAGGGGGTTCAGGATGGGGAACACATGTATACCCATGGCGGATTCATGTCAATGTATGGCAAACCAATACAATATTGTAAAGTAAATAAATAAATAAAACTGAGATAAAAAATAAAAGATAAATGAAAAAAAAAAAGGAATAAAAGCTGGACTCAGAGTAGACTCTGCACCTCAGTCCAATAGAGGCTGCAGGTCCCTGAGCCATTGCACTAGGAAAAAAAAAAAAAGAAATGCAATTACACTAAGTAAATATATGAAAGTTGGAATCATGATTTAATAAATATCTATTAGTTTACCCTATTTTATTGCATATATGTTAATACATTTGTTGTTACTTTAAAAAAAAAGTATTTAATATCTATTGCAAAGAGTCAGACATGGCTAAAAGAGTTGAACACAACTGAACAACTGAACTGAACATCTATTACATGTATTTTACTTTATTGTTTATCTTTTTATTTCTCCCCTTGAATCAAGTTTTAGATGGGTGAAAACTTACGTCTCTCTTTCCTTTTGTAGCCAGTCTTCCTTATACATAACATAAACTCACGAACAGTAATTTAATAGGAATAAAAGGAGTGTATCTTTGAACCAGTATTTTCCAATACATATTTTATGGTTTATAGAAGTATAAATGGATGATCCAAATGACTGAATTAATGCCAATTAAATTGGCCAAGTCTATGGTAACAGTTAAGAATATTTTATTGATTTCTTCTTTAAATGGCCTAATATATTAATATGATTTTCAAGATGTGGTTTAGTATTTCCTTATTTCAAAACTTATTTGACTGCAGATGTTTACATCTATTTTTACCAATAGAATATATTATGCAGTTTTATAAACTCTTGAAAGGCTGCTACTTTGTAAATGTTTACAGGGATCTTGCTCTAACTAGAATAAAGCAGTTTAAGTTTTATTTTAATTAGCCTTAGTGTAAAATGGGGTGGTTGTAGCAAAGTTAGATCAACAGGGTTTTTCCAATGCTGTT
The DNA here is from genome assembly GCF_023091745.1 of Budorcas taxicolor. Lineage (NCBI taxonomy): Eukaryota > Metazoa > Chordata > Mammalia > Artiodactyla > Bovidae > Budorcas > Budorcas taxicolor. The sequence continues at coordinate 21,216,008 of NC_068934.1, forward strand.
TATTTACAGTATCACATTTTGTGAAGTTATGTCTTAATTATTTATCTTTTATTATTAAAGTCCATCAGGTTGTCAATAAAAAGATTATCATAAACCTCAGTGCTATAAACTATCTGATACATTTTATTACTAAAAATAGATTTTCATTTAAATGCCATTTTATTACTAAAAATAGATTTTCATTTAAATGCTTATAACATTAAATGAGTTAAGAAATCAGGTAGTCTTAAAACATACTTTGTTTGAACCTATGTATAGCCTATAGAGTTACAACAGAGTGTCTTTCAGAGTCTATTTGATTTAGAATCTAGGTTTAATCAAGCCTTTAGATTATAATTCAAATAGCACACATATGAATTAGAAAGCATTTTTAAAAGTTTTATTTATGATATATTTCATTATATACTCACATAAACAAATCAAATGAAGAGCATTTTATCAGTTTGATTAGTTTATCTTAAACTAGCATCTTTGCATCTATGAGTCATGTTTTATTTTGGACTTCTTCAGAAGTAGATTTTGATATGCATATTAGTGAACAGTAAGTTTATTAGGGAACACCCTTGGGATCATTGCTGGTAGAATGAAAGTGGGGGCAGAATTGGACAGAGAAGTTGGGCCACAATGCTGTTTCATTGGATAACTCAGTTTATTTTATAAAGAACTCTGAAGCTGAGACAATCCTTAAGAGATATCCTGAGTTGAGGCAAAGGGCCCAGAACTTGATATTCCCACATCCAGTAGTTGCTGAATGCATTCTTCCCAGCAAGGGATATGTTCTTGAACAGAACAGCTCATTTCCTTTGAGGTGATTCTTCAAGTGGACTCAGAACTGAAGCTTGTTCAGCTGCATTTCCAGCAGCCAAGATTAAAGCTGTCCATTTCTGAAAAGAAATATGAGAAGGAGATATTATTAGTATCTAACCCTGTAAACTTTTGAGTCGTTTAAATCTACTTTTTTACATAGTGAAAACAACTCCTCCAAGAGTCCAGTGAGCCTGCTTTCCTGGGAGCAACTTAGAAGATACAAGATTAGAGAGACTGCACACCCTTTCACTGCAGCTGGATTGGACATACAAGAACAGTGAAGTCATGTCCCTCTACTTATACTCAGCTAGTCTATCACCTCTGGTGGTTTTGTGGCTTATGTGTCACAGAGTCATGTATTAGAGACCCAAACTCCTTATCACCATGACTCTTTTTTGTTAAGCCATACTTGCTTCTCTTGTCATTTACCATAAAAAGTGAGCTAGGGCATACCAAAATGCATCCAAATGAATCAACTGGGCGCCAATACATATTCTTCACAGCCTAAGGTGTGTAACGGTGTCCGTACCTCCTTGCCAAGAGAACAATTCCTCTTCTTACATGCTGGATCACTGGCTTAAGAACCCTAGAGTGCTGAAGCCACAGCCATAGCTTTTGACTCAGGGGGTCTCTTGTTTTTCTCCTGGAAAAAATGTATTTCCTTTTTGGGAAATAGGACCTTGAAATCTATAGAACCTAGAGTTGCAGAAACAAAAAGAACAAAAATCCCCAAATAAGTCAGTGAGGTTAAGGGTATGTGGGCCACTCCTGTGTCCACCCTTAGTTCCTATACTATATATTCTATTTACTGGCAATACAGCACTGCATAAAATTCAAGTTGATTTAAGTTGTTCACTGAATCCTTAAGGATAGCAAAGCACCCTAGCCAAGTATTGACACTAACCTAATTCTTTAGCTTTGCCTGCAAAAGGCATTCAGAGAAGTTTTTAACGTTGGCATACTCTAGGTTCTGGAATATATCATATGAGCAGTAAATACCATGATCATCTACCTACTTTTGTGTATTCTTTGCTATTTTTTGTGGTTCCTGTGGTTTCATATAATGTGATATGTGATCTCATATGGATGGATCAGACATCCCCTAAGCCCTTAGATGATCGTTCTGGTTGATATCAAGGTCAAACATATATTTAGATCGTGTGCCTATCTCTGTCAGAATGAATGTTAGCCTCTTTAAGAGTAGAACGGGTCAGATGAAGTGAATTTAGCAAGTATGCAGTTGATTTTTTCAAAGGATCACACTGTATTAGGAACTTAGGTTAAGTTCTGTTGCCGGCAGTAGTAACAAGAGCTAAAATTACCTCCATAAGTAGAAACCCATGGCATTGGACCTATGCATAACCTCCATAGCTGCATAAATGTGCCAATATATGCAGATAAATGTGCCAATTATATCAGTTTTGGGTGGTGGATTTCAACAGGCCAAATAATATTGTCTACCTGTTTTTAGTGTCCCTTCTGTGAAGATGCTTCCCACTGAACATCACCTTATAACACAAAGATCCTCTTATCGACTATTTTACTTATGTTACCAGAAGTGTATAAAAACAACAAACACAGAAAGCCATATCTTATGATCTGTCCCTCCATATTCTGTTATTCAAAAGAATAGGCAGTTAAAGGAGTAATGAGAATAATTTCTACTAGATTATTTTCTTCCTAGTGTATTTGATAATTTTTTATACATTTATTAATCTTTTAACAAATGTACAAGCTAAGAGCACACAAAGACCATACATTTGATATTTATTTGACATTTACTATGTAGACTTCATCTTTATATGTAGACTTCATCTTTATAATGTCAGGTTATTTTTAACAGATAAAGGCAGTTCTGCTAACTATAAGGAGAAGGCAATGGCAACCCACTCCAGTATTCTTACCTGGAGAATCCCATGGATGGAGGAGCTTGGTGGGTTACAGTCCACGGGGTCAAAGAGTCGGACACGACTGAGTGACTTCACTTTCACTTTCAGGTAGACTTCGAGGGTGTTTTTTTTTGTTTTTTTAACCAGCCTTAAATTAATGAGATTTCATACATTATGAACAGAATCTGAAGATGTTAGGAGACTAATAATTTATAGTTAGCTGCTGCTGCTGCTAAGTCGCTTCAGTCGCGTCCGACTCTGTGCGACCCCATAGACAGCAGCCCACCAGGCTCCCCCATCCCTGGGATTCTCCAGGCAAGAACACTGGAGTGGGTTGCCATTTCCTTCTCCAATACGTGAACGTGAAGTCACTCAGTCATATCCAACTCTTAGCGACCCCGTGGACTGCAGCCTACCAGGCTCCTCCGCCCATGGGATTTTCCAGGCAAAGTACTGGAGTGGGTTGCCATTGCCTTCTCCTTATAGTTAGCAGAATTGCCTTATCTGTTAAAAATAACCTGACATTATAAAGATGAAAAAATAACTTTTGCTGCAGCAAAGGGAAAAAATGTGTTATGAAGATTTAAAAAGTTGACAATATAAAACATTTTTGAAATATACCTTAGTTTTGATTTAAAAATCAGTTGAAAATATGCGATGAACCCTTAAATTTTTTGTAAGTGCTGTCAATATAAACTGTTTTTTTTTTTTTTTCAGGTAGATGTGTTTTTAACAGTTAATTCTTGCTCTTTTTCAGCATTTAAGTAAAATCTGGAAAGCCATATACTGTTTAAAAAATTATAAAATTAAAGCGGCTTCCTCTATTTTTAATCTATGTGGCTTTGAAATTACGAGTTGCTCCAACTCATATTAAAATGTTACATGAATCAAAGCTGTGAATGTAGCATTTCATCTTTTAAATATTGAATATTTAAAAAAACCTGGTATATGACAAATAGAGGACACAAACAAAAGTCACAACTAAAATAGGGATTTTACTTCAGATTTTATTTAATCATCATGAAGTGTTTATAATGTGTGTTGGGGAGGGGAGAGGGACTGTATGGAGCACAGACTAATAAAATACACAGTCTTTGTTCTCCAAAAGATTATAGTAATATAACATAGAAAGGGTTTTCCTGGTAACTCAGGCGGTACAGAATCTGACTGCAATGCAGGAGAACCGGGGTCGATCCCTGAATCACGAAGATTCCCTGGGGAAAGGAATGGCTAGCCACTCCAGTATTCCTGCCTGGGAAATTCCATGGACAGAGGAGCTTGGTGGGCTGCAATCTGTGGTGTTGCAAAGAGTCTGCCATGACTGAGTGACTAACACTTTCACTTTTCAACATAGAAAACATTTTATTATTGAACTTCTTTCTTTTTTCTTTTCCCTGTCTCCCTTCATTTATTTTTCCTCTTACTAAAATTTAATATTTACTGATTCCCAGAGAGTTGGCATAGCTGAGATACTGAGAAATTATTTCAGGTTTGGACAGAGGTCTAGCTTGTCTGGTCAATCATTCTGATCCTTCCTTAGCCTGAGGACTGAGCCCCCTTTCATCCTCAGAAGAGAGACATGATACCCTACACTTCTAAAGCAGGTGTGGCAGCTTTTGTGCTGGGGAACAGATGCTATGGAAAGACAGATATTTAGAAAATTTCAAGAGGTGAGAATATAGTGCTAAAAAACATAAAGAAGATGAAGTAAATGGCAGATACCCATGTTCATGAATTAGAAAGTTCATTATTTTTAAGGGGTCAGTTGTTTCCAAATTAGTCTTAGATTTTACACCATCTTATTCAAATTATCAGCAGGATTTTAAATAGGAAATTAAAGACTGATTCTATAATGTATACAGAAATTAAAAAAAATAATAATTCAAATAGCCAAAACAAAAAATCTAAAAGCAAAAATATAAGGTTAAGAGTTAATTATATTGAAATCCAATATAAACCAACAGTGATTAAGATTGTGAGCTAGAAGTAGACAAATACAAAATGAAAAAATAGAGTTCAATTGATCACATACATGGTCAATTAATTTTCAGCAAAGTACTTGCAGTTTGACAGGTCCCCAAGATTATATTCAGAATTAATAATTTGTTAGAAGAACTCATAGAGCTCAGTGAAATTGTTAAACTCACAGTTATGCTTTATTGCAATGGAAATATACACATTAAAGTCTCAGTGGGTAAAGATATATATGGCAGGTTCCAGAAGAGTTCTAGGTGCAAGCTTCCCATTGTTTTCTTTCAATGGAGTCATTTACACAGTGTTTGTTTCTCCCAGAATGGAGTACTGTCAAATACAGAAGCTTATTTAATCCATGATGTCCTAGAATTGTATCCGGCACCAGTGAAATATGTATGACAGACCACCTCTGTGAATGCCCTTAGTCTTCAGTACCTCCAGAGGTCCAGATGATGCTACATGGTCCAAAGTTATCATTATAAAATGCATTGCTGGTGTAGACTGTCAGGCATAACCCAAGGTTCCCAGGTAAACAAAGCCACTTTTATCAGCTAGGACATTCCATGAGATTACCTTCGAGGAGTTCGATAAGGCCAAACTTTTTTTTGTTTTGTTTTTTGAACATGACTAATTTTTTACTGCACAATTCCATGGTAATTAAATTGAGAAAATAAAGTCTTTTATAATAAATAGCTCTTGGATATATGTCCTTGTGGAAGAAATGACGCTTGAGCTCTATCTCACACTGTACACAGAATATAATCCCAAATCTATCAGAAGCATAATATAAAATTAAAATTATAAAGTTCCTAAGAGTATATATGGCAAAATTTTATGACTTTGAGTTAGGGAAATAATTTTTAGCAAACAAAAATAATAATTATATAAGAAACATGATTGAGAACTTATTTCATTAAAAAATATCTTCAAATGCAATTGTAAAAAATAAAAAGAAAATAACTGATAGAAAATACTTGCGTTATGTGTAGCTTACAAATTCCTTGTATCCAGAATACAGAAAATTTACAGCTCAGTGATCCTGAAAAGATAAAGACACCAATCAAAACAAAAAATATTTGAGCATGTATTTTAAAAAGATTTCATAAATGAATAATAAAACAATTAGTCATTGGGAAAATGCAAATTCAAACCACATTGAAAAGATCAACAATACCAAGTGTTAGCAAGAACATAGAGGGGCTGAATTTTCTAATGTTATTTTTGCTGTTTAGTTACTAAGTTATGTCTAAGTATTTGTGATCCCATGAACTGCAGCATGCAAAGCTTCCCTGTCCTTCACTATCTCTCAGAGTTTCCTCAAACTCATATCCATTAAGTCAGTGATATTATCAATCATCTCATCCTGTGTTGCCCCCTTCCCCTCCTGCCCTCAATCTTTCCCAGTGTCAGGGTCTTTCCAGTGAGTCAGTTCTTCGCCTCAGGTGGCCAAAGTATTGGAGCTTCAGCTTCAGTATCAGGCCTTCTCGTTAATATTCAGGGCTGATTTCCTTTAGAATTGATTTGATCTGCTTGCTGTCCAAGGGACTCTCAAGAATCTTCTCCAGCACCACAATTCAAAAAACATCAATTCAAAGGAGTGCAAAATCATACTGCCTCTTGGGGAAAAAGTTTGTTTCTTTGAGAATTAAATATACATTGATCATAATACCCAGCAGTTCTTACCTAGAAGAAACAAAGACATATATTCACAAAAATATTTTTTATAAAATACATACAACCACTTTATTGGTAACAACCTACCATTGGAAACAAACTGCATTTCGATCATTAGATGAGTGTATACACAAACTGAGGCATGTTCACACAGTGGAATATCACACCTCAATAAAAATAAGATATCACCATTTGCAATGACATAATTGCATCTCTAAAACATTTTATTAAATGAAAATAGTGTGGTGAGGGAAAGACTGGATCAAAAGATAGCATACTGTATGACTTTTTTATATGAATTTCTAGAACAGAAGATAGTAGTGACATAAAACAGTTGGTGATTATCTGATTTCATGGAGGGTGCATAGCAAAGAAGAATGAGAACATTGATGTTTGTTGGATTATTCAATAAATGTCATCCTGTCTGATGGTGTTATATATATATATATATATATATATATGTGTGTGTGTGTGTGTGTGTGTGTGTGTATACCACTCTTACTTTTCTGTCTAATTGCCCTACCAATTATTGGAAGTGGATTTTGAAGTATCTACCAATAAATGTAGATTTATCTATTCCTTCTTTCACATCTTTACATTTTTGTTTTATTATTATGAAACTGGTGTATACATATATAGGAGTGCTGTATCTTCTTGATATATTAATTATTCTATCATTATCTAATGTCCATTTTGTCCCTAGTAATTTTATATGCCTGAAATACACTTACATAATATTACTGTAGACTTCTAAATTATTACTTGAACTATATATCTTTTTTTAAAATTTGTGTTCTTTCAAATGTTTATGTCTTTACTGAAGTAGGTTCTACAGACAGCATAGAGCTGGGTAATCTTTTTTATCCAGTCTATGAATCTCTAACTTGTTCTTGGTGTTTTTAAATAATTTACAAATAATTATTGATATGTCAAATTTATTATGTATTTTACTTTGCCCTCTGCTTCTCATTGAACTGATTTTTTTACTTTCCTTGTGATTTACTTGAATATTTTTAGCATTCTATTGTAATTGGTGAATATATTGCTTTTCATAGATTTCATGATTGCTCTCGATATTCATATTATTACAACCTAACATATATGACTATATCAGCACTTTTAGTGAAGTGTAGCCACCTTACTTTTGTTCAGGTCACCTACCTCTCCCTAATTTTACAACATAATTATATAAGTACCATTGTCTATTTCTTCACTTTTTATATTGGGATCAAATGAAAAAAGGGAAAAAATAAAAGAATAATGCAGTATACTAAGTGTATTTCTTTGATTGGAACTGTGTTGTCTTATTTCTGTGCACTTGAGAACTTTATGCACTATAGCTTTACCATTTAGAGAGGATTAAAATCCATACCTTGTCATATCAGTTAGAAGCTCATGTATTAGGTGTTATCTTTGATTATATGGAAAATACTTTTTGTAATTTGCAACACTATTTGTTCCAGGAATATTATATATAATTGAACGAACAACTTATCTCTACTTAATCTATCCAAACCTGCTTAAGCTATAATGGATGAGTATGAAGTAATAAATTTGCAGGTTTTCAAAAGAAAATATACAACTTTGAGTGCAAGGTAAACAGCACTCTTCCATTAATAAAGTTTTAGACATTATTTCAGTTCAGTTCAGTCGCTCAGTCGTGTCCGACTCTTTGTGACCCCATGAACCACAGCAGGCCAGGCCTCCCTGTCCATCACCAACTCTCAGATTACTCAAACTCATGTCCATTGAGTCGGTGATGCCATCCAACCATCTCATCTTCTGTCGTCCCCTTCTCCTCCTGCCCTCAATCTTTCCCAGTATCAGGGTCTTTTCCAATGAGTCAGCTCTTTGCATCAGATGGCCAAAGTATTGTAGTTTCAGCTTCAGCATCAGTCCTTCCAATGAACACCCAGGACTGATCTCCTTTAGGATGGACTGGTTGGATCTCCTTGCAGTCCAAGGGGCTCTCAAGAATCTTTTCGAACACCACAGTTCAAAAGCATCAATTCTTCAGTGTTCAGCTGTCTTTATAATCCAACTGTCACATCCATACATAATTACTGGAAAAACCATAGCCTTGGGGGCAGTCCTAAGATGGTGGAGGAATAGGATGGGGAGACCACTTTCTCCCTCACAAATTCCTCAAAAGAACATTTCAATGCTGAGCAAACTCCACGAAACGTCTGAATGCTGGCAGAGGACATCAGGCACCCAGAAAAGCAGATCATTGTCTTCAAAAACAGGTAGGAAAAAATATAAAAGATGAAAAAAGAGACAAAGGAGGTGGGGAGGGAGCTCCGTCCCAGGAAGGGAGGCCCGTCTCGGGAAGGGAATTTTAAGAAGAGAGGTTTCCAAACACCAGGAAACACTCTCCCTGCCGAGTCTGTGGTGAGCCTTGGAAGCACCTTGGAAAAATAAATAAATAATTAAAACCACAGATTACAAGCCCAACAGTAACTCCCCCAGCGGAAAAGCAGCACAGATGCCTGCATCCACCACTAACAAGTGGGGGCAGGGCAGGGAGGCGTGGGAGGCGTGGGCTGCAGTGCTTTGTAAGAATTGGGCAGGAACGCCCCACACGTAACCAGAACGAACTCACTTGGGCTAGCAAACCAGACTGTGGGATAGCTACTACGCAAAAAGCTCGAACATAAGACACCGCCAGGACTGTGCACAGAACAAAGGACGGAACAGAAATAGCCGGCTGCAGACCATCCCCCACCGGGGACAGGCAGCCAGAGCTGTAAGGGCTGGAAAGGGGCAATCACAGCCCCGGAGAGACTTTACCTACCAAACTGCAAGCAGGCTTCTTTGCTAAGACTACTGGGGGTGCTGGACAGTCACCATCTGCCTCACAGGGGGCGCCAGCAGTACACCCAGAAAGCTGAGCAGCAGAGACAGGAAAGGAGACAAGTCGCAGCGACCGCGCTCGACAAACACCTGAGCTACTCGGAACTGGGAAGGGCACAAAATGCAGTCCCAACCGAATCTGTGCCTCTGAGGGCTACCTGAGCACTGAACCTGAGCGACTTAGACCAGGGAGGTGCACGCAGCCTAGGGCCGGCCTCAGACGGTTCCGGGCGGAGCATCGTAGAGCCGGAGTGGTTGTGTGCTGCAAGCAGGAACAGGCCCAGCGGGGCTGAAACACTGCATGCACACGACAGTGTTATTTATTTGCAGCATCCCTTCCTCCCCACAGCGCGACTGAACAAGTGAGCCTAAAAAAAAAAAAAAAAGTGTCCACCACCGCCACCCCTGTGTCAGGATGGAAATCAGACACTGAAGAGACGAGCAAACAGAAGAAGTTAAACAGAGGGAACCGCCTTGGAAGTGACCCCACACTGCCCACAACACCAGAGAAAGGGCCAGATATATCTTTATTATTTTTACAATCATTCCTTTTTTTTTCTTTTTTTTTTTGTTGATGCTGTTGTGGGGTTGTTTTATCTTCTATTTTTTTTGCTAACTTTTTAAAATTGTTAAGTTCTCTATTTCTCTTCTAATTTTTATTTCTATAACCTACTATTACTTTTCAAAAAAAAAAAGACTCTATTTTTTAAAGGAAACAACATATATAGTCTTTGTGTGGTTGTTGTTGGTGTTTTTTAATAATTCTTGTGGCTTTTTTTTTTTTTTAGTTTTCTTGTTTTTTTTTTTCTTTTTTCCTCCTTCTTCTTTTCTTTAATATTGTATTTTTGAAAATCCAACCTCTACTATAGATTTTTAATCTTTGCTTTTTGGTTTTTGTTGTCAATTTTGTACATTTAAAAACTCAAACTTCACTACCCAATTTTACCTGAGAGCGAGATTACTGGCTTGACCACTCTCTCCTCCTTTGGACTCTCCTTTTTCTCCACCAGGTGGCCTCTGTCTCCTCCCTGCCCCTTCTCTTCTCTACCCAACTCTGAATCTCTGTGTGTTCCAGACGGTGGAGAACACCTAAGGAACTTGTTACTGGCTGGATTTGTCTCTCTCCTTTTCATTTCCCTCTTTTATCCTCCTGGCCACCTCTGTCTACTTCCTCCCTCTCGTCTTCCTTGTGTAACTCCATGAATACCTCTGAGCGGTCCAGACTATGGAGCACACATAAGGAAGTGATTACTGGCTAGCTTGCTCTCTCCTCTTTTGATACAACCACATCTCATTCCAGTCACCTCTAACTACCCCCTCCCTCTTCTCTTCTCCATGTAACTCAGTGAACCTCTCTGGGTGTCCCTCAATGTGGAGAAACTTTTCATCTTTAACCTAGATGTTTTATCATCAGTACTGTATAGACGGAGAAGTCTAGAGGCTACTGTAAAAATAAAACTGAAAACCTTAAGCAGGAGGCTTAAGTCCAAAGCCTGAATTCAGGGAACATTAATCAATAGGAGCTCATCAAATGCCTCCATACCTACACTGAAACCAAGCTCCACCCAAGGGCCAACAAGTTCCAGAGCTCTGACATACCACACAAATTCTCCAGCAACACAGGAACACACCCCTGAGCTTCAATATACAGGCAGCTCAAAGTTAATCCAAAACCATTGACATCTCATAACCCATTACTGGTCACTCCATTGCACTCCAGAGAGAAGAAACCCAGCTCCACCCACCAGAACTCCAACACATGCCTCCCTAACCAGGAAACCTTGACAAGCCACTGATACAACCCCACCCACAGTGAGGAAGCTCCATATAAAGAGAACTCCACAAATTCCCAGAATATAGAAAGGCCACCCCAAATGCAGCAATATAACCAAGATGAAGAGACAGAGGAATACTCAGCAGGTAAAGGAACAGGAGAAATGCCCACCAAACCAAACAAATGAGAAAGAGATAGGGAATCTACTTGAGAAAGAATTCTGAATATTGATAGTGAAAATGATCCAAAATCTTGAAATCAAAATGGAATCACAGATAAATAGCCTGGAGACAAGGATTGAGAAGATGCAAGAAAGGTTTAACAAGGACCTAGAATAAATAAAAAAGAGTCAATATATAATGAATAACACAATAAATGAGATCAGAAACACTCTGGAGGCAACAAATAGTAGAATAATGGAGGCAGAAGATAGGATTAGTGAAATAGAAGATAGAATGGTAGAAATAAATGAATTGGAGAGGAAAAAAGAAAAACGAAATAAAAGAAATGAGGACAATCTCAGAGACCTCCACGACAATATGAAACGCTCCAACGTTCGAATTATAGGAGTCCCAGAAGAAGAAGACAAAAAGAGAGACAGTGAGAAAATCCTTGAGGACATAATAGTTGAAAACTTCCCTAAAATGGGGAAAGAAATAATCCCCCAAGTCCAAGAAACCCAGAGAGTTCCAAATAGGATAAACCCAAGGTGAAACACCCCAAGACACATATTAATCAAATTAACAAAGATCAAACACAAAGAACAAATATTAAAAGCACCAAGGGAAAAACAACAAATAACACACAATAGGAATCCCATAAGGATAACAGCTGATCTTTCAATAGAAACTCTTCAGGCCAGGAGGGAATGGCAAGACATACTTAAAGTGATGAAAGACAATAACCTACAGCCCAGATTACTGTACCCAGCAAGGATCTCATTCAAATATGAAGTAGAAATCAAAAGCTTTACAGACAAGCAAAAGCTGAAAGAATTCAGCACCATCAAACCAGCTCTCCAACAAATTCTAAAGGATATTCTGTAGACAGGAAACACAAAAAGGGTGTATAAACCCGAACCCAAAACAATAAAGTAAATGGTAACAGGATCATACTTATCAATAATTACCTTAAATGTAAATGGGTTGAATGGCCCAACCAAAAGGCAAAGACTGGCTGAATGGATACAAAAACAAGACCCCTGTATATGCTGCTTACAAGAGACCCACCTCAAAACAAGGGACACATACACACTGAAAGTGAAGGGCTGGAAAAAATATTCTACGCAAATAGAGACCAAAAGAAAGCAGAGGGGCAATACTCATATCCGATAAAATAGATTTTAAAACAAAGGCTGTGAAAAGAGACAAAGAAGACCACTACATAATGATCAAAGGAGCAATCCAAGAAGAAGATATAACAATTATAAATATATATGCACCCAACATAGGAGCACTGCAATATGTAAGACAAATGCTAACAAGTATGAAAGGGGAAATTAACAGTAACACAATAATAGCAGGAAACTTTAATACCCCACTCACACCTATGGAGAGATCAACTAAACAGAAAATTAACAAAGAAATGCAAACTTTAAATGATACAATAGACCAGTTAGACCTAATTGATATCTATAGGACATTTCACCCCAAAACAATGCATTTCACCTTTTTCTCAAGTGCTCACAGAACCTTCTCCAGGATAGATCACATCCTGGGCCATAAATCTAACCTTGATAAATTTAAAAAAATCGAAATCATTCCAAGCATCTTTTCTGACCATAATGCATTAAGATTAGATCTCAATTACCAGGAGAAAAACTATTAAAAATTGCAACATATGGAGGCTGAACAACACGCTTCTGAATAACCAACAAATCACAGAAGAAATCAATAAAGAAATCAAAATGTGCATAGAAACTAATGAAAATGAAAACACAGCAACCCAAAACCTGTTGGACACTATAAAAGCAGTGCTAAGAGGAAAGTTCATAGCAATACAGGCATACCTCAAGAAACAAGAAAAAAGTCAAATAAATAACCTAATTCTACACCTAAAGCAACTAGAAAAGGAAGAATTGGAGAACCCCAGAGTTAGTAGAAGGAAAGAAATCTTAAAAATTAGGGCAGAAATAAATGCAAAAGAAACAAAAGAGACCATAGCAAAAATCAACAAAGCCAAAAGCTGGTTCTTTGAAAGGATAAATAAAATTGACAAACCATTAGCCAGACTCATCAAGAAACAAAGAGAGAAAAATCAAATCAATAAAATTGGAAATGAAAATGGAGAGATCACAACAGACAACACAGAAATACAAAGGATCATAAGAGACTACTATCAGCAATTATATGCCAATAAAATGGGCAACGTGGAAGAAATGGACAAATTCTTAAAAAACTACAACTTTCCAAAACTGAACCAGGAAGAAATAGAAAATCTTAACAGACCCATCACAAGCACGGAAATTGAAACTGTAATCAGAAATCTTCCAGCAAACAAAAGCCCAGGTCCAGACGGCTTCACAGCTGAATTCTACCAAAAATTTTGAGAAGAGCTAACACCTATCCTACTCAAACTCTTCCAGAAAATTTGGAAGGTAAACTTCCAAACTCATTCTATGAGGCCACCATCACCCTAATACCAAAACCTGACAAAGATACTACAAAAAAAGAAAACTACAGGCCACTATCACTGATGAACATAGATGCAAAAGTTCTAAACAAAATTCTAGCAATCAGAATCCAACAACACATTAATAGGATCATACACCATGATCAAGTGGGCTTTATCCCAGGGATGCAAGGATTCTTCAATATCCGCAAATCAATCAATGTAATTCACCACATTAATAAATTGAAAAATAAAAGCCATATGATTATCTCAATAGATGCAGAGAAGGCCTTTGACAAAATTCAACATCCATTTATGATAAAAACTCTCCAGAAAGCAGGAATAGAAGGAACATACCCCAACATAATTAAAGCTATATATGACAAACCCACAGCAAACATTATCCTCAATGGTGAAAAATCGAAAGCATTTCCCCTAAAGTCAGGAGCAAGACAAGGGTGCCCACTTTCACCGCTCCTATTCAATATAGTTCTGGAAGTTTTGGCCACAGCAATCAGAGAAGAAAAAGAAATAAAAGGAATCCAAAATGGAAAACAAGAAGTAAAACTCTCACTGTTTGCAGATGACATGATCCTATACATAGAAAACCCTAAAGACTCCACCAGAAAATTACTGGAGCTAATCAATGAATATAGTAAAGTTGCAGGATATAAAATCAACACACAGAAATCCCTTGCATTCCTATACACTAATAATGAGAAAGTAGAAAAAGAAATTAAGGAAACAATTCCATTCACCACTGCAATGAAAAGAATAAAATACTTAGGAATATATCTACCTAAAGAAACTAAAGACCTATATATAGAAAACTATAAAACACTGATGAAAGAAATCAAAGAGGACACTAATAGATGGAGAAATATACCATGTTAATGGATCGGAAGAATCAATATAGTGAAAATGAGTATACTACCCAAAGCAATCTAAAAATTCAATGCAATCCCTATCAAGCTACCAGTGATATTTTTCACAGAACTAGAACAAATAATTTCAAGATTTGTATGGAAATACATAAAACCTCGTATAGCCAAAGCAATCTTGAGAAAGAAGAATGGAACTGGAGGAATCAACTTGCCTAACTTTAGGCTCTACTACAAAGCCACAGTCATCAAGACAGTATGGCACTGGCACAAAGACAGAAATATAGATCAATGGAACAAAATAGAAAGCCCAGAGATAAGTCCACACACATATGGACACCTTATCTTTGACAAAGGAGGCAAGAATATACAATGGAGAAAAGACAATCTCTTTAACAAGTGGTGCTGGGAAAACTGGTCAACCACTTGTAAAAGAATGAAACTAGATCACTTTCTAACACCGCACACAAAAATAAACTCAAAATGGATTAAAGATCTAAATGTAAGACCATAAACTATAAAACTCATAGAGGAGAACATAGGCAAAACACTCTCCGACATAAATCACAGCAGGATCCTCTATGATCCACCCCCCGCCCCCAGAATTCTGGAAATAAAAGCAAAAATAAACAAATGGGATCTAATTAAAATTAAAAGCTTCTGCACAACAAAGGAAAATATAAGCAAGGTGAAAAGACAGCCTTCTGAATGGGAGAAAATAATAGCAAATGAAGCAACTGACCAACTCCTAATCTCAAAAATATACAAGCAACTTATGCAGCTCAATTCCATGAAAATAAACGACCCAATCAAAAAATGGGCCAAAGAACTAAATAGACATTTCTCCAAAGAAGACATACGGATGGCTAACAAACACATGAAAAGATGCTCAACATCACTCATTATTAGAGAAATGCAAATCAAAACCACAATGAGGTACCACTTCACACCAGTCAGAATGGCTGCAATCCAAAAATCTGCAAGCAATAAATGCTGGAGAGGGTGTGGAGAAAAGGGAACCCTCCTACACTGTTGGTGGGAATGCAAACTAGTACAGCCACTATGGAGAACAGTGTGGAGATTCCTTAAAAAATTGCAAATAGAACTCCCTTATGACCCAGCAATCCCACTGCTGGGCATACACACCAAGGAAACCAGAATTGAAAGAGACACATGTACCCCAATGTTCATTGCAGCACTGTTTATATTAGCCAGGACATGGAAACAACCTAGATGTCCATCAGCAGATGAATGGATAAGAAAGCCGAGGTACATATACACAATGGAGTATTACTCAACCATTAAAAAGAATACATTTGAATCAGTTCTAATGAGGTGGATGAAACTGGAGCCGATTATACAGAGTGAAGTAAGCCAGAAAGAAAAACACCAATACAGTATACTAACACATATATATGGAATTTAGAAAGATGGCAATGATGACCCTGTATGCGAGACAGCAAAAGAGACACAGATGTGTAGAGCAGACTTGTGGACTCTGAGGGAGAGGGAGCGGGTGGGATGATTTGGGAGAATGGCATTTTGAAACATGTATACTATCATGTAAGAAACGAATTGCCAGTCTATGTCTGATGCAGGATACAGAATGCTTGGGGCTGGTGCACGGGGATAACCCAGAGAGATGTTATGGGGAGGGAGGTGGGAGGGGGGGTTCATGTTTGGGAACGCATGTACACTCGTGGTGGATTCATGTCAATGTATGGCAAAACCAATACAGTATTGTAAAGTAAAATAAAGTAAAAATAAAAATTAAAAAAAAAAAACACATAGCCTTGAATAGATGGACCTTTGTTGACAAAGTAATGTCTCTGCTTTTTAATATGCTGTCTATGTTGGTCTTAAAGCTCATTTGAAAATATCCTGATGCTGGGAAAGACTGAGAGTGGGAGGAGAAGGGTATGTCAGAGGATGAGATGGTTGGATGGCATCACCGACTCAATGGACATGGGTTTGGAAGACTCTGGCCATTGGTGATGGACAGGGAGGCCTGGCAATCTGTGGTTCATGGAGTTGCAAAAAGTCAGACACGACTGAGTGACTGAACTGAACTGAACTGAACTAGATTGGTCAAAACTTTCCTTCCAAGGAGTAAGCATCTTTTAATTTAATGGCTGCAGTCACCATCTGCAGTTGTTTTGAAGCCCCCCAAAATAAATTCTCTCACTGTTTCCACTGTTTCCCCATCTATTTCCCATGAAGTGATGAGACCAGATGCCATTTTCTTAGTTTTCTGAATGTTGAGGTTTAAGCCAACTTTTTCACTCTCCTCTTTCACTTTCATCAAGAGTCTCTTTAGTTCTTCACTTTCTGCCATAAGAGTGGTGTCATCTGCATATCTGAGGTTACTGATATTTCTGCTGGCAATCTTGATTCCAGCTTGAGCTTCCTCCAGCCCAGAGTTTCTCATGATGTACTCTTCATATAAGTTAAATAAGCAGGGTGCCAACATACAGCCTTGACGTACTCCTTTTCCTATTTGGAACCAGTCTGTTGGTCTGTGTCCAGTTCTGACTGTTGCTTCCTGACCTGCATACACGTTTCTCAAGAGGCAGGTCAGGTGGTCTGGTATTCCCATCTCTTTCAGAATTTTCCACAGTTTATTGTGATCCACACAGTCAAAGGCTTTGGCATAGTCAATAAAGCCGAAATAGATGTTTTTCTGGAACTCTCTTGCTTTTTCAATGATCCAGTGGATGTTGAAAATTTGATCTGTGGTTCCTCTGTCTTTTCTAAAACAAGCTTGAACATCTGGAAATTCATGGTTCATGTATTGCTGAAACCTGGCTTGGAGAGGTTATGCTTTTGAGCATTACTTTGCTAGCGTTTGAGATGAGTGCAATTGTGCGGTAGTTTGAACATTCTTTGGCATTGCCTAGCAAACACCCTCTTCCAACAACACAAGAGAAGACTCTACACATGTACATCACCAGATGGCCAACACTGAAATCAGATTGATTATATTCTTTGCAGCCAAAATGGAGAAAGCCCTATACAGTCAGCAAAAAAAAAAAAAAAAAAAAAAAAAAAAAAGACCGGGAGCTGACTGTGGCTCAGATGATGAACTCCGTATTGCCAAATTCAGACTGAAATTGAAGCAAGTGGGGAAAACTACTTGACCATTCAGGTATGACCTAAATCAAATCCCTTATGATTATACAGTGGAAGTGAGAAATAGGTTCCAGGGACTAGATCTGATAGATAGAGTGCCCGATGAACTATGGACGGAGGTTCATGACATTGTACAAGAGACAGGGATCAAGACCATCCCCATGGAAAAGAAATGAAAAAAAGCAAAATGGCTGTCTGAGGAGGCCTTACAAATAGCTGAGGAAAGAAGAGAAGTGACAAGCAAAGGAGAAAAGGAAAGATATACCCATTTGAATGCTGAGTTCCTAAGAATGGCAAGGAGAGACAAGAAAGCCTTCCTCAGTGATCAATGCAAAGAAATAGAGGAAAACAACAGAATAGGAAAGACTAGAGATCTCTTCAAGAAAATTAGAGATACTAAGGGAACATTTCATGAAAAATGAACTCAATAATGGACAGAAATGGTATGGACCTAACAGAAGCAGAAGATATTAAGAAGAGGTGGCAAGAATATATTGAAGAACTGTACAAAAAAGATCTTCATGACCCAGATAATCACAATGGCGTGATCAGTCACCTAGAGCCAGACATCCTGGAATGTAAAGTCAAGTGGACCATAGGAAGCATCACTATGAACAAAGCTAGTGGAGGTGATAGAATTCCAGTTTAGCTATTTCAAATCCTGAAAGATGATGCTGTGAAAGTGCTTCACTCAATATGCCAGCAAATTTGGAAACTCAGCAGTGGCCACAGGACTGGAAAAGGTCAGTTTTCATTCCAGTCCCAAAGACATTATTTAGTAGCCATGAAATAAATATTACTCTATTGCATTTGTATTATATATTCCCACCTCAACCCTCATTTTATGGTTTTGCCTTGTGATTTATCACCAGGATTATTATAAAGATTATAGAAATATATGATTACAGAAGAATATACAGTGATTTCATTGCATAGATGTAAATGAACTAAATATATATAGCAAGTGAATATCAGGGATTGGGCTCAGTTCACAGACTTTAATAATAATCCTCCCCTTGACTCTTCACTATTCTCTGAACTGGTTGCTGGTTTTTAATTCTCTGTGTCCTAACAATTCCTGATGCCTGTGAATTGCGTTTGGTACATAAAGTAGAAACACTTGTAGAGCTAAGAATGTAGAACAAGAGCTAGATTGGGGTGTTCTAACAGAGATCTCAGAGGAATAGCTGTCTTTAACAACTAGCAACAGGAATAGAGCCTATGTGTGTGTGTGTGTGTGTGTGTGTGTGTGTGTGTGTGTGTGTGTGTGTTAGTCGTTCAGTCATGTCCAACACTTTGCGACCCAATAGATTGCAGCCTGCCCGGCCTCTCTGTCCATGGACTTCTCCAGGCAAGAATACTGGAGTGAGTAGCCATTTCCTTCACCAGGGGATCTTTCCAACCCAGGGATTGAACCTAGATCTTCTGCATTGCAGGCAGATTCTTTTACTGTCTGAGCCAAGGATGCCTATAGAGCTTTATAGGTGAAGATATAAGTGGGATCAATGAGAAAGAATTTCTCAAGGATCAACTGGAATAGCAAGAGCAGAGCAGAGACACTAGTAAAGGACTTACCAGAGAGATGACGTTTTATCTGTCTCTTAAGAGATGAATTTTTTTATTAGACAAATTAGAGCGGAGTTTGGGACACAGAATAGAGGAAGGAAACTATATACACAAGTAAATGTCCAAGTAGAAAGATATGAAACCAAATGCTATGTATAATAAATGATACTTCCAATTCATATTGCAATGAAGGTGGCAGCATTGAAAAGAGATCGGGGTGTCTTCAAATCATACACAAAGAGAACCATGATTGCTCATATACCATATGTCTAAATTTCATAAGTTATGAATTAAGCTGTTAAGTACATAGCATACATATTTTCACAGTGGTCTGACAACCCAGTGGCTAATTTAGCAGTCTCAGACTTGTTGAATTTCTTCACTGAAATGATCTAGTAAGAAGAGAGGTTTTCCTTGTGGTTTACCTTTCTTCTTTTCTCAAACCTAGGTCCACCCTGTACCGTAAAAGGCCTGTTGCCCATGCTTTCAGATACCATGACTCAATGACTTCCAGCACATGTCTCAAAAGAAAAAAGCACTTCACAGTCATTTATATACAATGTATTTCCCTGACCATACAGATTACCTGTTGTGTAATGATGTGCCCAGAGGACAGCTGGAACACTACCCCCCAAAGCATGGGTTCTAGGGCCTTATATCTCATTATAATGACTTGGTCATTTTCTTACTAAAGAGATACTGAAGCCTTTTAATGAGTGATTGATTTGTATACATTTTTAATTTTCATATAGCTATAAATTAGTGTTTAACATAAATGCGAATAATTTTCCTTACAAGGAAAAGCAATACTTGATATTGTTATTTCTCTTCAAAAGGCTTCGTTTACTGAGGTATCATGTGCTAAGTAGAATTAGAATTAACAACCTACTAAATTAAGTACTCACAAACATCTGTCATTTGAAATGTTCTATATATTTCAATAATGCCAAATAGCTCTATTAAACTGGGGATTTAATTCTGCTAATGAGACATCCCAAGCTATGGAAGGAAAAAAATTGCCTCAAAGATATTTGCCTACTTTTAGACTAAGCTTCACACTACCACTGCTTCTAGAATACGTTGGATGTTCAGTCACTCAGTCATGTTCAACTCTTTGCAGCCCCTTGGACTGTATCCTGCCAGGCTTCTCTGTCCAGACAAGAATTCTAGAGTAGGTTGCCATTTCCTTCTCCAGGGAATTTTCCCAACCCAAGGACAGAACCCGAGTGTCTTTCGTTTCCTGCATTGGCAGATGGATTCTTTACTACCAGCTCCACCTTACCTTTAGGTAAAAAAAAAAAAAAAAATTGCAAAGAGGAAAGCTTGACTGGATGGACAGATATAGACCTGAAAGTGAAATCTAGGTAGCCTGGCTTTCAAATAGCATTGTCGAGTTGCTCCTCTTTCATGCCTTAAGTATGTAGACTGAAACTTCAGCAGTTTTTTTTCTGAAAACTTTTTTACCCATGCTATGACTCCTACACTAAATAAACATGACAAAGATGACAAATGATGGAATAATTTATATCTTAAAAAAGAAAATGTCAAAGACAGCAACTTTGTCGTGTCTTAAAACTGCGGTATCTAGTGTATATGCTAGGAAAGATTGAAGGCAGGAGGAGAAGAGGACAAGAGAGGGTGAGATGGTTGAATGGCATCACTGACTCAATGGACATGAATTTGAGCAAGCTCTGGGAGCTGGTGATGTATAAGGAAGCCTGACGTGCTGCAGTCCATGGGTTCACAGAGTCAGACATGACTGAGCAACTGAACTGAACTGAGCTAACTTAGGGATGATTGGGGGATTCATTTAATGAGTTAAAATATAAAGACATTAAAATTCCAAGTTTTTATTAACATTAAGCATACATTAGGATTTATTTTTAGCCATGAAACGATCTTTGTCACAAGACTAGGGATGTCACTGTCATCAGCGCTTACTTTGTTTATTCTACTGGTTTTTCTGTCACTCCATCATTCCTGGTAATGTAGTTGCTGAATTAGTCGTGTCTCCAAGGTGGCTCAGTGGCAAAGAAGCTGCCTGCCAATGCAGGAGACGTGGGTTCGATCCCTGGGTCAGGAAGATCTTCTGGGAAAGGAAGTGCCAACCCACTCTAGTATTATTGCTTAGAAAATTCCATGGACAGGGAAGCCAGGAGGGATACAGTCCATGGGGTCACAAAGAGTCAGACATGACTTAGTGACTAAACAACAACCAACGTAGAATAAGTTAGACAAGTGACTGTACTCAAGTTCTAGAATCCTCATATATACAGTGAGAGTTCTGGTGCTGCAGCAGAACTTGAATCTTCCACCTTCTGTGAATGGTGATTAAAATAAGTTCTCTGGGGTATGTGTGGGATCTTCTCACTTAGGTTGGAAGTCCTAACTGGCCTAGTCAAAAGTGGACTCCCTTGTTTCATTATTTCGAAGACAGTGGTAATTAAATTGAGGACTGTCACTGATACTTTGTAAATGGGATGAAGGCCATGAACTCCCAATTTAGAAAAGCACACACACACACACACACACACACATATATATATATATATATATATATATATATATATATAAAAATTTCCTAAGCAATAATACTAAGCTATATGTATACACACACTCAAAATCATGTATGCAGTTTCAGGGAGATCCTGCCCCTCTTTGAGATTATTCATAGGATCTCTTAAGCTCTTCAGGTCTCTTTCCTTCCTCAATCATGTTATTCAAAGCTCCCTAATACAGGACGATGTAAATATAGCTGGCAATTTGTAAATATTTATTAGGTGAACACTAGCTTTCTTTAGAGAAGCAGATGAAGTCTTTTGCTAAACTTTAAAAAAAAAAAATTAGTTCTTACAAGGAACTGAGTCTCCATTGTAAATTTTAGTTCTATTTAAATGTTGAATTTAATTAACATTTGCTGTGTTTCTAGCAAACATCTTCTTTATATACAATTAAACAGGTAATGAGCAACTAAACTGAACTGAACTGAAACAGGCAATAACTTAGTGTTTAAGAACATAGACTGTTGAGTCAGAATGGATTAGATTTGAATTGGTGAAACTCTCTGTGCTTCAGTTTAATAAAGTTCACATTATAATATCTGGTTCATAAGCTTGTTATGTCAATCAAAAAGTTAACGCAATAAAACAATAACCAAATATCTGACATAATAAGTGTAAATAATATTTAATTGTAATTTTTATAAGAAGAAAATGTAATATACAAAAATTACTCTTTGCAGGTATATGCTTAATGAAAGGTGACCATCAAGAAAGGTTACATGTAATACTAGATACTGAAATTTACTTTTGTAGCTGAAAAGTAAACTGTGGTAAAGGGGTTATTTTGTAGAAATATGAAGTGCTCCTTTTTTTAGTTCTCTTCTTTCTGAGAGAGTAAGAAAAGTGGAAGATTCAGCTGCAGTTTGATTTACATAGATTAATTTGGGCTAAGGAACAATTACATATTTAAAAGTTTAGCCCTTAGAGAGAAGTCCAATATCCATGAAACTCCTGATAAGGCCACACAGGTTCTTTACTTTTGAGATCCATTTTCTACTTAAGCATTCATAGAGGTAAAATGAATGGGAAAAGCAAATAAGACTTGCTAGTGAAGACTTACAGATAATGTAATAGAATATGAGTATTTGTAGAACAGAGATCATTTTGGCACTTACTTTGTTATTTCTTGTCCAAAGAAGCTATTCTTAATATTTTTGTTTTCTAGTTGGAAATTATGTTTTGAGAGAACATATTCACTACTTATTCAAATAGCTAAGTATCATTCCTTTTTTCAATGCTATTGCACTAAATGTGCAAATATATATCATTCAACCCACTCTTTGTGAACAGCTTGAAAATGCAGATAATGGAGCTAATTCAACTCCCAGATTTTTATTTTGTAATCTAGCTAGGCATCCAGGAGGCAAAGTGTATTACATTTTTCTACTTCATTATCATTGCAATTCCTCAAGGGATGTGCTGACTTGTCTCTGTTTTGCAGGATGTCCTAGGGGATTGAGGCTACAAATCTCATGCTCTACAGAAAAGTGATAACTTTCATAGCCAACATAGTCCAGGTGGATTTATTACATGGAAGTTTGACTTTGTATTTGTTTCTTCTGCTTCTGTAAATTACAGTGTCTGTGAAATAGATTATCAAGGAGGAGGAATCATTCTCCTTGTATTTCTACTTAGCCTGAAGATAAAAGTTTAACAGATTCTATTTCATGTATAACTGTAGTTTAGAAGACTATTTCCTCATAAACACTGGCTACATTCAATGTCCATTTTTTTAATGTCCTTGAAGCAATGGTATTTGATTCCCTAGATTCTAACCTTCACATCTTTTCTCTTTTTTTTTTTCACATTTAAAATACTTTCCCCCTTTCTACATTTACAAAAATGCTGTTTGTGATTTAAAGGATTGTTAAAGCTTCATCTCCTCCATGAAGTTTTCTCTGACCACTCAATATGAAATAATCTTTTATCTTTCTCTGTAACATTTGTCTGTGACATTCATTTAAAATGTACAACTTTTTGTCTCTGTAAATTTCCATTTGGCTACTGTATGAGCAGTTTAATCCATTGCATTCTCCAAAAGGAACTTGTAAACTGTTTTTTATCACAAAATTGTGTTTTACACATAAGGAGTAACCCTCCCTTTTCTAATTCCAAAGACAGCTAGAGGACTTTTGTGTTTTTCTTGGTGAAAACTTCCTGTTAAGTCTTCAAAATCCAATGATAGGCTAAAGTAGAGAT
Source organism: Budorcas taxicolor (assembly GCF_023091745.1). Lineage (NCBI taxonomy): Eukaryota > Metazoa > Chordata > Mammalia > Artiodactyla > Bovidae > Budorcas > Budorcas taxicolor. The sequence continues at coordinate 21,239,925 of NC_068934.1, forward strand.
TAGCAAATTATGACCTTGGGCCAAACCCATTGGCTGCTTATTTTTATAAATGAAATCTTAATGAAACACAACCTTATCTACTCATTTATATACTGGCTATACTGTTTCCTTGCTGGCTGAGTTGAGTAGTTGCAACAAAGACTATGTGGAGTGCAGAGCCAAACATATTTACTATTTAACCCTTTACAGAAAGAAAAACAAATAGCCAATTCATAGAACATACCCCAACTTGCAGTGGCCCTTTTTCTCCATGCTGGTCCTGTATCATTGGTAAGGCTAATAGACTTCCATCATTGTGTCCAATATAACCCTTCCCACTCAATCTCTCCCCTTCTTGAGTAAAAGACCTGTCTTACTGGATCTTCTCAATTCTCTGGACCCTATAATTGCACTCAAGAAAAAGGCTCATCCTAGACATTGCTCTACCCTCTGTTTAGAAGGCATTAAAGCCCAGTCCTCATGGCCACTTTTCCATATTCCCATCTTTTATGCCTCTACCCCTATCTTCTGATGCTCTAGAAGCTCAGGAAGGAGAAGGAAAGCAGAAAAGTCCTGGCTCAGCTGAACAGGGACCATGCCAAGTGAGATGAGAAGATTAGATTTTTTCATAAGGTTTTTCCTTTAGTAAGAAACATAACCTGAGTAAAAGTTACAGAGAAGAGTGTAGACAAGTTTTCAATAAGGGGTTGTGAAGCTGAAAGAAATTTTTCTAAATCATTATATAAAAAAATTACAATTCAATCAACTACCAGCTGGAAGTCTGAATTATCTTTCGGTTCTCTCTATAGAAAATCGCATTTCAGAATTTTGTTATAGAAGATGTGGGCTAGTAGTATACAACTAAAAATGTAAATCAAACAGAGGTATAGAGGTGAGACAATTAAGTAAATGCTTTGGTTACATTATTTGGTGGGGGGCTGGATTTTGTAATTATTTGCTATTTGCCAAATCTTTATACTTAATGATATGCTGTTATTTCTCTCATATTTTTTAGTAAGTATTCACAATTATGTCCAATTTTTAAATCATATTACTGTCTTTTTATCTCCTTTACAGGTGCTTCTCAAAATGTAGAGCCATTTGTGTTCAATCATTGCTTGGAGACTCCATTTGTATGTTCCAGAGGCACCCACATTCAGCATGAGCATAGAGGCTCCCCACAGCCTTAGATCATTGTTTTTCTTCCTGTGCTTGCAATATTTGAATGATAGTGAAGCAACAGTTAGAACTGGACATGGAACAACAGACTGGTTCCAAATAGGAAAAGGAGTACGTCAAGGCTGCATATTGTCACCCTGCTTATTGAACTTCTATGCAGAGTACATCATGAGAAACGCTGGACTGGAAGAAACACAAGCTGGAATCAAGATTGCCAGGAGAAATATCAATAACCTCAGATATGCAGATGACACCACCCTTATGGCAGAAAGTGAAGAGGAACTAAAGAGCCTCTTGATGAAAGTGAAAGAAGAGAGCAAAAAAGTTGGCTTAGAGCTCAACATTGAGAAAATGAAGATCATGGCAACCAGTCCCATCACTTCATAGGCAATAGATGGGGAAACAGTGGAAACAGTGTCAGACTTTATTTTGGGGGGCTCCAAAATGACTGCAGATGGTGATTGTAGCCATGAAATTAAAAGACACTTACTCCTTGGAAGAAAAGTTATGACCAACTAGATAGCATATTCAAAAGCAGAGACGTTACTTTGCCAACTAAGGTCCATCTAGTCAAGGCTATGGTTTTTCCAGTGGTCATGTATGGATGTGAGAGTTGGACTGTGAAGAAGGCTGAGCGCCGAAGAATTGATGCTTTTGAAGTGTGGTGTTGGAGAAGACTCTTGAGAGTCCCTTGGACTGCAAAGATATCCAACCAGTCCTTTCTGAAGGAGATCAGCCCTGGGATTTCTTTGGAAGGAGTGATGCTAAAGCTGAAACTCCAGTACTTTGGCCACCTCATGCGAAGAGTTGACTCATTGGAAAAGACTCTGATGCTGGGAGGGATTGGGGGCAGGAGGAGAAGGGGACAACAGAAGATGAGATGGCTGGATGGCATCACAGACTCGATGGACGTGAGTCTGAGTGAACTCCGGGAGTTGGTGATGGACAGGGAGGCCTGGCATGCTGCAATTCATAGGGTCTTAAAGAGTCGGACACGACTAAGTGACTGAACTGAACTGAACATCTGTTCATTGACCCTAAACACCAAAGCAGAATTTCTTTCTCTGTGAAACCTTCCCTCTCCTAGGCTGAGTTAGTTCCTCTCTTCTGAGCTCTCACAAACTGCTTATACTGTCCTCTAACAAAAACTCCTTACCATATACTTTCATTTTCTATTTATCTGTCCTCTTTCTCCTCAAGCTTTTAAGTCCTCTAGAATGGGGACTCATTATAAGTTCATCTTTTAGCATAAAGCCTGACATATTTGGCACAATAAAGAATACTAAATTCACTTATAAAGCTTTTTTAACAAAACCACAAAAAGTTAATCTTTATATCATAGATTGATTAAATGAGTCAATACATAAATATTGGATCATCATTTAGGTGTCAATCTCTAATCCATGAAATGGATTGCACAGCAATGAATAAGATGCAAAGTCTGCTTAAATTACAGGAGAAAGAATAACAGATCAAATTCTCTCTTCCTAATAGTAATTAACTTTTCCTAAGCACTCATTCTGCTTTGGACACTCAGATAATATTTCACATATGTTATCCTCATAGTGCAAGTAAATATTTTTTCTGTTATTAACACATTTTACTGATGAGAAGGACAAGTCACTCAATATGAAAGAGACCTGTTCAAAATTACCAAGCCAGTAAGTGGCAATTCTGAGCTTAAACCTGGTGATTTGGCTCCAAAATCCAAGACCATAACCTTGACTGTAAGGACTTTTGTCAGTGGAGTAATGCCTCTGCTTTTCAACACACTGTCATCACTTTCCTGCCAAGAAGCAGTCATCTTCTGATTTCATGGCTGCAGTCACAATTGGCAACTATTCTTACTTTGTCTTTAAATTCATTTTTATTGAGATATAATTTATATAACTTTAATTAGTTTCAGCTGTACAACCAAGCTCATGGGCACAGGGAGCAGACATGATTGCCAGAGGTGGGGGTGGGGAAAGGGTCAAAAGGTAGAGACTTCAGTTATAAGATAAATAGGTCCTGAGAATATAATGCACAGAATGATGACTGTAGTTAATCATCATAATAATATATTGCATATTTGAAAGCTGCTAAGGAAGAAGATTTCAAAAGTTCTCATCTCAAGAATTTTTTTTTTCACCTGACTATGTAGGGTGACAGATATTAGATATCCTGTTTCTACGTGCAGATTTTGTAGGATGCACGTTGAGGCAGATGTGGTCAAATGAGAAGTACTCACCACATTTACAGAGGAGCATCTTTTATGTTGGGCTTCCATGGAGGCTCAGTGGTAAAGAACCTGCCTACTCAGGAGACTCAGATTCAATTCCTGCCTCAGGAAGATCCCCTGAAGGAGGAAATGGTAATCCACTCTGGTATTCTTGCCTGAAAAATGCCATGGACAAAGGAGCCTGGCAGGCTACAGTCCATGGACTGGCAAAGCAATCAGATAAGACTTAGTGACTAAACAACAGTCTGTTATGTTACATTGTGTACATCCTCATTTTTTTTTTTTTCCCCTCTAGGAGCTAAACCAAGCCATTTCCAATGCTCTTCACTCTATTTAGCATCTCTGTGTTTGGCATGCTTCTGAATTTTTTCTCATAAATACCCTTGACTGCAAAGAATCTGGAATTGATTTTCACAGATTCATTAAAGTGAAGGAGATTCAATAATAAATCAAGGCTGAGAGCAGCTAGTGTCTTTGTGAAATGATTATGTCTCAGGCCACATGTTCTCAGAAAGTCAGGACGCTTGCCTGTGTGTATGTTGTTCTCCACAAATATGTTATATCATTGAAAAAGAATTTGGAGGTCAGATAGATTATTTGGGGCAATTGATCCTTCATAGCCTTAGTGCCAAGAAAAGGGATACATACGGGGGGAATTTAAGAGTAAGGACCATAATTTTAAAAGTGATAACTCTAGGATGTCAGGTAGTTCAAGAGGATAATGCCTGGTCCCTAGGAGTTCCACAGTAATTTTTTTCTTTTTTCTTTTCCTGAATGTTGGAATGACAATCTCATTGCAAGAATAAAAGTATAGTTCTTGTTTTCACTGAGATCTGTAACTCATATCCCTTTGGTAAATAATAATAGAGAACCAGGTCAGAAAGGACAAACTGAATTTTATGTTTGTCTTAACAAGTTTGGATTCTGTAATGAAGGGAGGCACTTTTAATATGATTTGTTCTTTATAGCTTATTTACCTAACTAAAGGCTTTGGTTGTGTGTATATCTTTAAAAAAATTGAATCCTATGGTTCGTAAATATTGTTTATAGACCAGATAGATCAGAATCTAATAAACTCAGGGAGCTTATTAGCAATACAGATTCTTGCAACCTGTTCCTTACATGTTAAGATTCATTAGATCTGAGTTCAGATACTTGCATTTAATTTTAAATGTTCACCTAATAACTCTGATGTGCTTCCAGGATTGGAATCTATCTCAGTGACTCAAATTGCCATTCTATTCATAGATGTAGTACCTCAGTAGTAGATACAATGATCATCTGAATTAAACTCACCCATTCCCATCCATGTTAGTACACTAGTTCCTAAAATGTTGGTGTTCAGCCTTGTCATCTCCGCTTGACCACATCCAATTTATCTTGATTTGTGGATGTAACATTCCATGTTCCTATGCTATATCGTTCTTTACAGCATCGGACTTTACTTTCACCACTACACACATCCACAACTGGACATCGTTTCCACTTTGGCTCAGCCTCTTCATCCTGAAGCTGTTTCTCCCCTCACTCTTCCTCAGCAGCATATTGAACACTTACTGACCTGGGGGGCTCATCTTCCAGGGTCATATCTTTTTTGCATTTTCATTGTGTTCCTGGGGTTCTTGAGGCAAGAATACTGAAGTGGTTTGCCATTGCCTTCTCCAATAGACATTATTTTGTCAGAACTGTCCTCCATGACCTGTTGGTTTTGGGTGGCCATGCATGGCATGGCATGGCTCATAACTTCCTTGAGTTATACAAGGCTGTGATCATTTTGGTTAGCTTTCTGTGGTTGTGTTTTTCATTCTAGAGGCTATGGGATTATAGTTCTTGTTTCCTGATGGGAGGGACTGACTGTCTTGCTCTGGTGAGCAGAGATATGCTCAGTAAATCTTTCGTCCAACTGTCTGCTGGTGGGTGGGCAATACTCCCTCCTTGCTAGTTGTTTGGCCTGAGATGACTCAGTCCTGGAGTCTGCAGGTAGTGCTACTGGCGACATCCAGAAAAGACTTATGCCAACACTTGCCTTCCAGTACTGGTGCTTCCAGTATCCCTGTCTCCACAACAGGCCACTGCCAATCCAGGTCTCCACAGGACATCCTCAGACACTCACAGACAAAAGGTCTTAATGACCCAGATAACCACAATGGTGTGATCACTCGTCTAGAGTCAAACAAACATCCTGGAGTGTGAAGTCAAGTGGGTCCTTAGGAAGCCTTACTATGAACAAAGCTCGTACAGTTGATGGAATTCCAGCTAAGCTATTTCAAATTCTAAAAGATGATGCTAATAAAGTGCCTCATTCAATATTCCAGAAGACTGGAAAAGGTCAGTTTTAGTTCCAATCCCAAAGAAAGGCAATGCCAAAGAACGTTCAGAGTACTGCACAATTGCACTCATTACACATCCTAGCAAGTGAAGTAAAAGTGCTTCAGTCATGTCTGACTCTTTGAGACCCAGGAGACTATACATTCCATGGAATTCTCTGGGCCAGAATACTAGAGTGGGTAGCCTTTCCCTTCTTCAGGGGATCTTCCCAACCCAGCGATTGAACCCAGATCTCCCACATTGTGGGAGAATTCTTTGCCAGCTGAGCCATAAGGGAAGCCCACATTCTAGCAAGGTCATGCTCAAAATCCTTCAAGCTAGGCTTCAACAATACATGAATCAAAAACTCACAGATGTACAAGCTGGATTTAGAAAAAATAGAGGGTACAGAGACCAAATTGCCAACACCATTGGATCCTAGGAAAAACAAGGGAATTCCAAAAAAAAAAAAAAAAAAAAAAAGACATCTACTACTGCTCCATTGACTGTGCTAAAGCCTTTGACTGTGTGGAACACAATAAACTGTAGAAAATTCTTAAAAAGATGGTAATACCGACTACCTTGTCTCCTGAGATGCTTGTATAAAGGACAAGAAGCATCAGTTAGAACTGGACCTGGAAGAATGGTGCAGAGTACATCATGTGAAATGCTGGGCTGGATGACTCACATGCTGAAATCAAGACTGCCAAGAGAAATACAAGCAACTTCAGATATGCAAATGACACTGCCCTGATGGCAGAAAGCAAAGAGAAGCTAAAAACCTCTTGATGAGGGTGAAAGAGAAGAGTGAAAAAACCTGGCGTAAAACTCAACATTAAAGAAACTAAGGTCATGGTATCTGGTCCCATAACTACATGGCAAATAGATGAGGGAAAAATGGAAATAGTGCCAGACTTTATTTTCTTGAGCTCCAAAATCACTGTGGATGGTGACTGCAGCCTCAAAATTAGACACCTGATCCCTGGAAAAAAAGCTCTGGCAAACCGACACAGCATATTAAAAAGCAGAGGCAGCACTATGCCGACAAAGGTCCATATAGTTAAAGCTGTGTCTTTCCAGTAGTCGTGTATAGATGTGAGAGCTGAACCATAAAGAAGGCTGAGCCCTGAAGAATTGATGCTTTTGAATTGTGGTGCTGGAGAAGACTCACAAGAGTTGCTTGGGTTGCAAGATCAACCTAGTCAAATCTAAAGGAAATCAATCCTGAATATTCATTGGAAGGATTAATGCCGAAGCTGAAACTCCAATACTTTGGCCACCTGATGCAAAGAACTGACTCATTGGAAAAGACCCTGATGCTGGGAAAGATTGAGGGCAGGAGAAGAAGGGGCAAAGGAAAATGAGATGGTTGGACGGCATCGCTGTCTCAATGGACATGAGTTTGAGCAAACTTCAGGACATAGAGAAGGACAGGATATCCTGGTGTGCTGGTGAGTTCATTTGGGCTGCAAAGAGTCAGACACAACTTAGCAACTGAACAACAACAACGACTAACTGAGCTCTAGTTGTCTGGATACTTGAATATATAAAGGGGATTCTAGTTGATTATGCTCTTTCCCCACCCCCATATGACCTGTATTGGGAATTGAGCATGATTTTTTTAAGCTGTACAGAAATGATATTTTTTAAAATTTTAAATTGCTATTTTCTAGTATGAAGATAGAGTAATTTTAAATGTTCACCTCTATGACACCAATATTTCCAACTTCCTATATCCATGAAATAATTCATTTCCCTCATCATTTCACTAGTAAATTGTTTCCATTAACTGTCAGAGCTTATTCAGTTCCAGAGAACAACTTTCATCAGCTATTTTAGTTAGCAAAGTGCCTTTTCCCTCTGAAGTATATACATTGTTAGATGTCTGCATTTTTTTTTCTAATTCCAGACCTGTTCCCAATCACCTTCCTCCCCAATAAAATGAGAATAGGGTACAGAGTTCTACAATATTAAATCAGAATATCAAACATTACCCTAACGAGAGAAAATGGCACTTTAAATTTACTTTTATAACTAAAATATTTTGTTTAGTAAAAGATCTTTGAAACTTAGCTACAGCAACCCCTGCTAGTAATAGATTAATAATACCCAATCCCTTGAATTAATAATTGTAATAGTAATAAAAATAGTAATAATAGTAATAATAAGAGGAGATAATGAATTATTTAAATAAGTCTTAAAATATGGGAATTACCTGATCAGGACAATCAGAAATCTTGTAGTTGACAGCATGGTCCATTGCCCACCTCTTAATAGAAAGATGTGCTGAAGAATTGATGGAGACTCTAGAAAGCATTGTTAGGCTTTGTGTCACTGATAGGAAATCAGTGTGGGTGGTGTTAAATATATATAATTCTGCCTAGTGGGGAGAAAGATTGAGACCTACCCCAGGATGCAGAAAGGGAACATTTCTCATTTGATGAGTCCCACTAAAAAAATAAAAATATCATTACGTGTTTCTAGCTCTAGAAGTTTCTTCCTATATGTGAATGCATAGTGGTGTCTCTAAGTGGAATCTATCCAGGGAAAACCATTGCATTTTCATTTTTCTTGTTTCCTCTATTAGCCAGAGTTCAGTCACATAAATGGAAACATCTTCAGAATGTTTAGGCATTGAAAGATCATACCCAGGGAATGAGCTGCTTAAAAAAGAACTGAAAGGGCTGGAAAAGTGATCAAGGAATCTCACTCCTACCTCACAGACCTGGCAATAGAAGCTGAAAGTTGTTTCTGCCGTAGATCAGGAAACTGTTCACAAGGTTCACAGCTGAAACAATGAAAAAAATGAGATTTATAATGAAAACCCAGAACCTGGTGTTAGATCTCGGGTCTGAGAAAGTCAAAGGTGCCTGCCATTGCTACAGGAAACATCAAGCTTCTGCTTGTCAAGTTGGCTTATAATTGGTGCACTGTGTCTTGCAATGCTGCCTAAAAAAGGTTCTAGAAAATGTAGAATCCTCCCGAATGTAGAGATTTCCAAACTCAACAGTATAAGGGAGAAAATCAAAAGGGATAGAACTGACACAATTTCTTTCTCTTTTTGGCATTAAGCACAGAATTTCATTTGCACTTTGGCAACAATTATCTCTTCTCTAGAATTCATTTAAAAATAGGGATTTGTTATGGACAAGCACACCATGCAATAGCTGGTAGAATTAAATATGATTAATTTGTAGCCACTGTCCTCTGTTGAGTTAGCTGTGTTGTGATATGAAGAAATGTTTAATAGGGTAGTATTTGAATAGCAAATAGTTACAAATGATTGTTTTCAACTGTGACACAATCCCATGGCAGTATCCATGAACTTTAGAAGTATAAATATGAATTATAGCTACTTTACTTACTTAGTTGCATAAAATACATTTAGTTTTCAACTACATGTAAAACTGTCAGTTGACTATGCACTGTAAAGATTGCAATGAGTATTAAATAAAAATACAAACAAGGATGTATTTTCACAGCACTTGCCACACTGTAGGTATCAACTAATTAGCAATAGTTTTTCTCTTTCTTTCTTCATGGAAAGAGTCAATATTATCGTGTGCTGTGCTGTGCTTAGTTGCTCAGTCATGTCCAACTCTTTTTGAACCCATGGACTGTAGCCTGCCAGGCTCCTCTGTCCATGGGTATTCTCCAGGCAAGAATACTTGAGTGGGTTGCCATGCCCTCCTCCAGGGGATCTTCCCAACCCAAGTATTGAACCTAGGTCTCCCAAATTACAGTAAGATTCTTTTACTGTCTGGACCATATTGTATAAGATAAGATTTTAAAAATCTAGAAGTTCAGCACTTTTACTTTAAGTTTTGAGGATAATGATGATTCTTTATTAAGCATAATCTGTACTGTTCAACACATACAGACCATTATTCTGTTTACCTGCTCTGTTAACTAGACTGAAATGCATTAGGATTTTATGAACTAGAATGATCCATTGCTAGTCCTAGTGTTTTGTCGAAGATATGTTTTCTAGAAAGTAACTAACCCATATAACCTCTCAGAATATCAGTCTTTTCCATGTTGCCGTAATAAAGCCAATATCTTCCTCTTCTTTTGTGCTATCTTTTTAAAAATATTTCTTGACTGCTCTGAACACAGTGTAGTCTTTTTTTAGAGTGCACATGTGGCCAATCTCTGAGTATAACTTTTAATATTGATGATGTACAGATACTGTGGTCCCTGAGACATATGTTAATGCAAAAACTTAAGTTTCCAGTATGAGAGATTTGTATATATCACTGCTGCCCTTCTAAACCAATAATTACAAGTCCACGGGCATCCTGTTTAATGATGAGTAGACATTAAATCAATACTCACAGTTCATTGTTATTTCCGGTTTAGCCCTTAGAATGAACAGGCCACATTTCTTTGGATCATTTCCTTCTCCTGATGTTTATGGCTTTTCTGAGGCAAACAATAATCGGATGCATGTTTCCAGGTGAAGAACCACAGTTCGTGGTTATGAAGAGGCAATAAGCATTCACATCATACAACCTCTGTTGCTCTCTCTCCCCTTGAACCTGTGCACTTTGAGGTGTATACTTTAAAAATGTGTGATTGTGTTTTCATGCAGATCTTTGGTCCATGTATTATTTCTGACAGGTTTATTTTCATTTCTGCGTGTACAGAATTTTTCCAAATTTGTAGCCACTTTAATTTAATGGATCATTTTTCTCTATTGTATCCTCCTATGAAAAACACACTCACACAGTGGTATCCTAAACTTGGGCATTTAATCACTAGTTATTATGCATACAGTTTTGTCTTCTGATGTTAGCTTTTATATCAGAATCTTCAGGGGTTTTGAAGGTCTATTATAGAGCTAAAGGTATTTGTGCAGAGAGTACCAGGCGTTATTGGAAGACTGGTTATATCAGACGTTGGAATTAATATAAAATCTTACTTTGCACATTAATTAATCCCTACTTACAACTAAACAAATGAAATTGTTTGCTTTAAATAGCACCAATATGGGTGGACTAAAGGTTACATTTGAAATAAATAATACAAAAGCAACATAATAAAGGAAAAAAATAACGTGTATTGATTTTTAAAATATTTAATGGGTTGAGCTCCACACACAGGCACACTCTGAAGGGACTTTACAACTTCATAAGCAGCCGAGTTTTCAGTATCTACTCTTGATAATATAAAATGTTGAAGACTCTATATTTGCACTTTAGGAGCATATCTATTTGGGAAGATGCAGGATATAAATTTATTAAAATGTAAGCAGTAATGTATAAAGCAAAACAACAACAAAGGTAGCATATTTAACAATTAACTTAATTGCATTGTCAGAAGGAAATGTGGCTTTTTAAAAAAGGAGAAAACCCTACAGATATAGAGAAATCTGTTTCCATGGTATTACCCCTTGCAGCCAGTCTGGACAGTTTGACCACTGAAAACTTCACATAGACCCCCACTTGTTTTAGTATACGGCCATTCAAGAAAACCCTCAGTCCTTAATTATAAACATGCCTTCTTCTATTAAAGTGTTCCCAACTGCTCTCTTGAACCCTTGAAAGGACCTCAGGACTTACAATGTACTCTAAGACCAAGTAAAATATCTCCTCAATTTTAACAGACCCACTTAATAGAACTGCTTGTCAAGCAGAGATTGTCTCAGCCTTTCTCTTTTTTACACTTTATAAGTTGCTCTCCTCTATAATGCCAGTGAAACCCTGTTAAAGTAAAAGCAATGAGACATGAATTCCCTTGCAACACTTTAGGACCAAACATTCATTGTTGATTTTGTCTTGGACCTAGTTTTTTTCTCCAACAGAAATATTGGGCGACTTAATAATTTATATTATATTCTTATCGCTGTCAATAACCAACACTTTTGTATTCTGTTAATTTAAGAATAAAATTTCTTCTGAATGATTTTCTGACCTTGGAATACAAATCTGATCATTTTTGAAAAATATTATGGAGAAATATACTTTTAAAATAATCATGTCCAGTTTAAAAACAGAATTTATTTTTCTTGAGTGTTTAGCCAAAACAATAAGAAAAAACCTCAAAAAATTAAGTAAATCGTTGGAAGGACTGATGCTGAAACAGAAGCTCCAATACTTTGGCCACCTGATGTGAAAAGAACCAACTCATTGGAAAACACCCAGATGCTGGGAAAGATTGAGGGCAGGAGGAGAAGGGGGTGACACAGGATGAGATGATTGGATGGTATCACCAACTCCATGGACATGAGTTTAAGAAAACTCCAGGAGATGGTGAAGGACAGGGAAGCCTGGCGTGCTGCAGTCCCTGGGGTCTCAAAGAGCAACTGAATAACAATGACAACTTAAAAAGATAATATTGTTCAGTTTAGTTCAGTTCAGTTCAGTCGCTCAGTCGTGTCCGACTCTTTGTGACCCCATAAATCACAGCACGCCAGGCCTCCCTGTCCATCACCATCTCCCGGAGTTCACCCAGACTCACGTCCATCGAGTCAGTGATGCCATCAGCCATCTCATCCTCGGTCGTCCCCTTTTCCTCCTGCCCCCAATCCCTCCCAGCATCAAAGTCTTTTCCAATGAGTCAACTCTTTGCATGAGGTGGCCAAAGTACTGGAGTTTCAGTTTCAGTATCATTCCTTCCAAAGAAATCCCAGGGTTGATCTCCTTCAGAAAGGACTGGTTGGGTTTCCTTGCAGTCCAAGGGACTCTCAAGAGTCTTCTCCAACACCACACTTCAAAAGCATCAATTTTTCAGCGCTCAGCCTTCTTCACAGTCCAACTCTCACATCCATACATGACCACTGGAAAAACTATAGCCTTGACTAGACGGACCTTAGTTGGCAAAGTAATGTCTCTGCTTTTGAATATGCTATCTAGGTTGTTCATAACTTTTCTTCCAAGGAGTAAGCGTCTTTTAATTCCATGGCTGCAGTCACCATCTTCAGTGATTTTGGAGCCCAAAAAAATAAAGTTTGACACTGTTTCCGCTGTTTCTCCATGTATTTCCCATGGAGTGATGGGACCGGATGCCATGATCTTCATTTTCTCAATGTTGAGTTTTAAGCCAACTTTTTCACTCTCCTCTTTTACTTTCATCAAGAGGTTCTTTAGTTCCTCTTCACTTTCTGCCATAAGGGTGGTGTCATCTGCATATCTGAGGTTATTGATATTTCTCCCGGCAATCTTGATTCCAGCTTGTGTTTCTTCCAGTCCAGCGTTTCTCATGATGTACTCTACATAGAAGTTCAATAAGCAGGGTGACAATATACAGCCTTGACATACTCCTTTTCCTATTTGGAACCAGTCTGTTGTTCCATGTCCAGTTCTAACTGTTGCTTCCTGGCCTGCATACAGATTTCTCAAGAGGCAGGTTAGGTGGTCTGGTATTCCCATCTCTTTCAGTATTGTCCACAGTTTATTGTGATCCGCATAGTCAAAGGCTTTGGCATAAACATAATTAAAAAAAAAAAAAACTAATTCAGGCAGATATAAAATAAATCTGTGTTAAGGATTTTATTTAACTCATTAATTCAGTAAGACAGCTGGCAAAATGTAAGAACTAATTCTATACAAAATCTAAATTACAGACATACTTATCAATCAGGAATACTGAAATGAATTTGCAGATGACACAGAACTGGGTTTCCCTTGGATTAGCGGTATCAGCTGCCACTAGAACTGGATTTCCCTTGGATTAGGGGTATCAGCTGCCACTAGAACTGGATTTCCCTTGGATTAGGGGTATCAGCTGCGACTAGAATGGGATTTCCCTTGGATTAGGGGTTATCAGCTGCCACTAGAATGAACTGTGGAAAATTCTACAAGAGATGGGAATACCAGACCACCTTACCTACCTCCTGAGAAACCTGTATCCAAGTCAAGCAACTGTTAGAATTGGACATGGAACAGTGGGCTAGTTCAGAATTGGGAAAGGAGTATGTCAAGAATGTATATTGTCAAGACTCCTATTTAACTTATATTCAGAGTCCATCATGTGAAATTCCAGCCTGGATGAAGCACAAACTGGAATCAAGATTGCTAGGAGAAATATATCAATAATCTCAGATATGCAGATGATACCACCCTTATGGCAGAAAGCAAAGAGGAACTAAAAAGCCTTTTGATGAAGATGAAAGAGGAGAGTGAAAAAGCTGACTTAAACTTATTTTAAAAAACTAAGATCATCACATCTGGTCCCATCCCTTCATGGCACATAGATAGGAAGACAATGGAAACAGTGGTAGACTTTATTTTCTTGGGCTTGAAAATCACTGCAGATGATGACTGCAGCCATAAAATTCAAAGAAAAACCTCTCCTTGGAAGAAAAACTGTGACAAACCTAGATAGTATATTAAAAAGCAGAGACAACACTTTGCTGACAAAGGTCCATATAGTAAAAGCTAGATATAAGAATAAATAAAAGTGACATTCTTCATTTTTGAGGGAAGGGAGGCCCTTTCTCCTTCTTCCTTTCTTAAGGGTTTCCTAGGAGTCACAGTGAATCTGAGCCCATATGTCAATCTTTGGAATACAGATAAATCTAAGGATTAAGGCTATCAACAGTTTTCACAGTATAGAGATGTTGCCAAGTTTTAGGCCAAATCACTTCAAGATATGTAAGAATATATCTTCAGAATTAGCTCAGGGATCTCTCAATAAACGTACAGATAGACCATCACAAGATACAATCCTTTATCTAATAGGAAGGGGAAAGATACTATCGTTCTTCCTTCTGTTTTGCTATATAAAGTATGTGAGGTTTTACTCTAACTTCATAATCACTTTCATGCTGCCTTCAGTATCAGTTCAATCGCTCAGTCGTGTCTGACTCTTTGCGACCTCATGAACTACAGCGCGCCAGGCCTCCTTGTCCATCACCAACTGCCGGAGTCTACCCAAACCCATGTCCGTTGAGTTGGTGATGCCATCCAATCATCTCATCCTCTGTTGTCCCCTTCTCCTCCTGCCGTCAATCTTTCCCAGCATCAGGGTCTTTCCCAATAAGTCAGCTCTTCGCATCAGGTGGCTGAAGTATTGGAGTTTCAGCTTCCACATCAGTCCAGAATTAACAGATCTGTTAATGTGTATTCAATAATAGTCTATATTCTCTCTCTTTTTTTTTTGTATTGATACTGAGGAATCTTTTTATCTACATGATCATAGGTAAAAGTGACATGACTCACAGAATCAGATATTAGTAAATTTTGAAAGTTAGATATAAAGTCAGTACAACAAATCATCAGAAATGCTCAAGGAGCAGACAGCTCTGATAACTATTAATACTATCACGCCCTCAGCTATGTTGCTCTCAGATGTCAACACAGAACTTCTAAAACTTGTTAAGGAAACATAGTTATGAAACCATGATTAGATATATGAACTTTATACCCAAAATAAAATGCACAATAGAATAATCAAAATAAATTGAATTTGCTTTGTGCCACTTCTCCTGTGTCCTTACCTGCTTGCTATGGGTTTCCCATAAATCTGTTATACTATTATTAATCGAGAAACAGGAGAAAAAAGCAGTGATAGAATCAAGCATGGAATTATTCAGTGAAAATCCATGCTAGAAAAAAATTTGCTGATTTGATGGGTTAACATTCTTGAGCAATTCTTTGGAAGGAAAATTTAGTTTTCAGTTTGTCACCAAGATATGGATATACAGTATTTCGATTATACCGGCTTCTTTAAGTCCCAGATGTAATTTCTCAGCAATTGAAATTCTTTTCAGATATTTTAAAAAGGTTTTTGACACTTCCTAAGTTCAGATGGACTTCCCTGGTGGCTCAGATGGTAAAGCGTCTGTCTACAATGCAGGAGACCTAGGTTCAATCCCTGGGTCGAGAAGATCCCCTGGAGAAGGAAATGGCAATCCACTCCAGTACTCTTGCCTGGAAAATCCCATGGACAGAGGAGCCTGGTGGGCTACAGTCCGTGGGGTCACAAAGAGTCGGACCCGACTGAGCATGTGCCACTGAAATAATCGATTTATGTTATTTTGCTAACCAATGACCAATAGGAACTATTTTTCTTTTTTGCTTAATTTTAGCTCAGCAAAGTAGGAGGCAAATCACCAGGCATTCCAAAATGGCATCTAGTTATCAGCATTTGCACTGAATACCTGTGAAGTCTTAAGTGTTCCTTATTCAGTGTATGCCTTTCAGACTCCCAAAATAACATTAAGTCTTTAGGTATAGTGTCCTTATAGATGACTAAAATTCAAGGCCTGTTTTCTGTGAATAGAAATGCTTATTAAACTGGCTGCCATTACATTTTAAGAAATAATAAGTAGAAATGCAATGTGTATATTTAAAATAAATCAAAATTTAACACATCAAAAGCAAATGGGCTACATATAAAATATAATTTCTTCAAAATCAAATGAGCCAAATATAATCAGCTCTTCAACTTGAAAATTCAGAGTTGTGTATATATGATCTTTGGGCTGCAGCAACCTGGAAAAACATAAGCAGCCTTTTCAATATGTAGTTATACAATAACATTATTTGTTAAAAAAAATCACTTGAGAATTAAAAGAAGGTTAATACATTTAGTGAAAGTGATTTGTGATAAATATGTAGTACTTCAGAAATAAGAATATTTTAAAGTATTTGAGCCAAATACTACCAGCTATTTACAATGAGTACCTAAACATGAATTCCAAATATTAATGATAATTTTCTATCTTCTGGAAAAGATTAAATTATTATACATATGAATGTTGTTTAATCAATGGATTGTATTATACAGAATAGCTTTGAAAAAAAGAAATGTTGCTGTATAAGATTTTAATCATGTTGCATGTATTGATTAATATAGGCTTCTTAGGTATTACATGATTGTCTATGCTTTATGGCTAGCTAGCTATTGTCATAATATGAGAATGGGTGCTGTAGATTATCCCAAAGACGTATTCAATACTACATTCTTGCCATTTTTGGTGGAAAAATTTTTACCTGAAAGTGTAAGTAAATTAGGATTTGAGTTAAAAATACTTGAGCCATAATTGTATACATGCATAATATATTTTATGCAAAATAGAAAAACATAACTACTAAACTTTCCTCTTCTACCTTCTCACAAAGACTTCATCACCAGGTCCTTAAGCCAGACATTTTAAATCATTTCCTTTATTTTTAACTTTCTTCTTATGACTAATAATTCTAATAATATAATTCTCATATGATTATAGTCTTATTTTTGATATCTCAAAATCAGTGTCTATAAATGTACTCTGATAAAAAATGAAAAATGAGCCCACTTATAGCCATGAACCCTCCCACTCATTTATCCGTTTTTAATTTCAATATTAATTTGCTTGTTGGTTATATTTATAACTTTAAGAGAAAATCTTTTTTTCAATCAAAATTAAATGTCTCTTCACACACACTATTTTATTTATATATATATATGAATATATGTACTATATGTACCATAGTAGAAATGACCTTGTATATATTTTATGTACTATAGTAGAAACAAATTGTTCTTTCCTCTATTTCTTTGCATTGATAGCTGAAGAAGGCTTTCTTATCTCTTCTTGCTATTCTTTGGAACTCTGCATTCAGATGCTTATATCTTTCCTTTTCTTCTTTGCTTTTCGCCTCTCTTCTTTTCACAGGTATTTGTATGGCCTCCCCAGACAGCCATTTTGCTTTTTTGCATTTCTTTCCCACGGGGATGGTCTTGATCCCTGTCTCCTGTAAAATATATAATACACGTACATATACATTTCATTTCATGTAATTTGACAATATTAGTTTCCCTACAATTTCCTATACCTCATCTCCCCCTTCTATTTCCTAATTGCTATCAGTTATAGCATTGCTTTTGCAGTGTTTATCTTTATATCATACACATTAACTTATAACTATAATTAAATCAGTTATGATTTGTCTACAAGTTAAATCTACAGATTGGAATAAGGCAATGAATAGCATATAATTCTAATGCATGCAGAACTATGTACTGCTATTGGAATCTTTTGAAAGAAATATTAATCTATATTGCTAACCTGAACCACTCAAAAGAATTAATCATTGTTTCTTAAACTTCATCAATCGTTAAGATTCATAGTAAATTTTAGTTTATTTAGTAATTGAATCCAGATATTCTTACATAGATCATCATTTTGTTTGAGTTTATTTTTCTGAAAGCTTCTTTTTATTTTCTTCTCCTACTATTTAAAATAACAAATATCTGTGTCATATATCTGAGATAATTTATCCTCTTAATCAAGCTACTAATCACAGTACCTACTTTTGTTTTCAAACCACTCTTCTGGGAACATTCTAACCTCCAGCACAAATATGGCCCCATTTGATATCCAGGCAAGTTCCACAGCTGTTACTGTGACGTTTATGAACTCATTCCCTTGTTAGAATATTTTTTTCTAACATTTTTTTCTCATTGTTGGATTCTTTTTGATTTGTGATGATATTACTTACTGAACTATGGTTTCTCTCTTCCAAAAAAGATGTTTTGAGTCCTTGAATCAGCATCCAGTTTTTTTTTTTTTTTTTTTAAATTGCTGTCCTACTCCAAATGGATATCATGGAGTAGAATAGATAAAGTGGTTAGCAGTAAAAGCTATGACACCAGAGGCTTCAAATCCTAGCCCTGCCACTTGGTGACCTTGGGAAACTTACTTATCCCCTCTGTACTCAAGTCTTCATCTAAGACAGGAAATATTATGGTATCTAAATCAGATAGTACATGTAGAGCTCTTAGAAAAATGCCTAGCACATTATGAAATTGTATAAGTATTGATACTAGCTGTTAGTATTTGTGGTTATCAAGATCTAGGTTCAAGTCATCATCTCTCAAAACATAAAAGATAGTGTTTTGTTGCTTTTGTTGTTGTCTATTATGTGATACTTTTGATAAAAAATTGGATGTCAGGTTCTTATTCTTTTAATGTAATTTTTTTGTTTGTTCTCTCATCTTAAAGCTTTTAGGGTGTGTGTGTGTGATTGCCTTGGATCTGAAGATTTTGTCCTTCATCATGCTCAGCCTTTGATGGACCAGTGATAGATTTGTGGCTCTTCTTTAGATAATGTTCTTCCATTATTCTGAGACTTCATTCCTGGAATTTTTCCTCCCTCTTATTTTCTCTCTTTGTTTCTGTTTGATGTAGAGCAATAAATCATTCTTAATAATAAATAGAGTTAGAAGAAAGTTTTAGAGGTGATAAATATGTTTATGGCATAGATTGTGGTTATGGTTTAATGAATGCATAGTTATCTTGAAACTCATCAAGTTGTACATATTAAATATGCACAGCCTTTGTGTCAATCATATCTCAATAAAGTGATATAAATTATACATATTATATATATAATTTATAGATCTGTTCTAATATCTACTTAATTTATTCAAGTCAGTTGAAATGTTAACCAAAATGAACATATACATAAAATCATACATATATACTGATTTAGGAAATCAAAGATATAATGTATATAACATATTTCCTGTGTTCTGGGGATATAGCTGTGATCAAGACAGATGGTAATTTGGTCTCATGTACATAACATCCTGCTGATGAAATATCAGTATCAGTGATGAATACTGTGAAGAAAATAAAGCCAAAATTATGTTAGAGATTGACTGAATATAACCTACTGTTTTCTATTTGGTATGTTGACTATTTCCTCATATTACTAGAAAGTTTTCCTAAATATCACTGTGATGCCTTTACAATATTTCATCATTTAGACCTATAAGTTTTCCCACCAATGTCTATTTTGCCTCCAAGGGATATCTGACAATATCTAGAAACATTTGTGATTTGCTATAACTAGGAGTAGCTATTTTATGTAGTGGGTAGAAGTCAGTGATGCTGCTAAACATCTTGCCATACCAGGATTTCCCCAGCAAATATGGTTGTTGTAGTTGCTGTTGATTCGCTGTCATGTCTGACTCTTTGTGACCCCATTGACTGCAGCATGCTCAGCTTCCCTGTCCTTCACCATCTCCTGGACTTTGTTCAAATTCATATCCATTGAGTTGGTGATGCCATCCAACTATCTCATCCTCTGCCAGCCAAAAGGAAATGAAGGTGGCCAATATGGTTATCTGGTCCAAAGTATCAGTAGTCCTAAAGATGAGAAATCTTATAGACATAGCTTATGTTTTTAAAACAATTTTTAACATTTTTCTTTCACTTGAATTTGCTAAGGAGTTTTTATTTATTCTCATGTTTTCTCCCATGGATCTTGTCATCAATTAATATAATATTCCTGGCTTCTGTCTTCATCTCCTTATTACTTTCCTTCTCCCAGAAGTGTCTGTCTTGATTGGTGAATTTGTGGGGAGAAAGTACACATGCAGAACTGTGTCTCTACATTTCCTCTACCTTTGTTAAACAATTGAAAGGAAATTTTTATTTGTGAGGTTGGAGAATGCAGTTTTGGTGTTACAGTCACCAAGAGCCTGACAACAGACACATGGCTTTTAGTGATATTGTATTGCTGCCATTGTTCAGGCATAGATGGACTCTGTGTGCATGTGCCTGGCTAAGCTCATGAAGTAGAAATTAGGCTTCAGTCAGATGTATCTTTCATGGTTCTCTTTTACTTTGTAATTCTAAGGAGGATCATTTAAATGTTTTTTTCTAAGAATAACACTTTTCTAAGACATTTTACATTGAAATAATTCATTTGGCGGAATCAAGATCATGCTAGTTCAAAGAATTTGTCATCGAATTTCAAAACCAGGAAACTATGTGTTCAAAAACAGATGAAGCATTTGACAGGAGTTGGACATCTCTGAGAGAGTCAAAATAACTTCTTAATTCTCCCCTGTTTATATTGTCTCTGCTGAGTTTAAAAGAGTGAGTGACCCCAAGGCTGACTCTGGGCAAGAAGTTTGAGCCTCAGAT
Organism: Budorcas taxicolor; assembly: GCF_023091745.1. NCBI lineage: Eukaryota > Metazoa > Chordata > Mammalia > Artiodactyla > Bovidae > Budorcas > Budorcas taxicolor. The sequence continues at coordinate 21,260,474 of NC_068934.1, forward strand.
TGTCATTTAAAGTCCTTCACTTTTTGTCTCTTCTTTTTCTTTCTAATCTTACCCTAAATGCACTCATCAAGTGGTTTTTTTTTGAGCCTTTTTGACTTATAAGAAGTCCTCCAAAACCTCATTCCTCTTTCTTCCCCCAGTCCTTTGCTCCAGCTGTTTGGTCTCTCTTGCCCTTGTGTAAACCTAAGGAAAAATCAGGAGACTTCAGAGCTAGTTCAAATTCCAAACTAAGATACTAATATTTGGCTTATATTGCATTCCTTATACTTCTATTACTTCCTTTTACTTTTTTTTCACATTCTATTTCCAGTACTGCCACAGCAGACTAGAAAAATAAATATTTGAAAAAAGAATAATAAAACACGGATATGAGTCTGTGTTAGAGTCCCTGATGTTAGTCACCAATAATTCCTTCCCTCCCAACAACTAGTTACTGACCTTCTCTTCAAGTGGCATCGTCTGTTCTCCCTTCCCTTGAAACTCAGCTGGTCTTGCGATATGTTTTATCTAACAGAATTTGTAAAAGTGACCTTCTAGTCCAAGTTCAACCTTTACTAGTACTGGCAGCTTTCTCTTTCTGTCTTCTGAAACCAGCTGCCACATAGAATGTTCACCTACCCTGAGATCTTATGCTGCAAGGAAGCCAATTTCACCATGAGATGCCCAGTGGAAGAGCATTGTACTCAAACCTTCTTAAATCTTTCAAACTAGCCCATGCATCAGCTGAATGCATCTGAATCAATAACCTCTTCTGATGTCATGTGGAACAGAACCACTCAGCTAAACACATTCATTCCACAGAATTATATTGGTACTTAAACCATTAAGTTTTTATAGGTCTGTTACTCAACAATAGACAATTGAAAATGTATTGAATTGCTTAATAGAAAAATAAATATGTAGAGAGGAGATTAGAAACAAAACTCAAACCAAGTGAAGATCCTCTTTGATTTTTTCTTTGTTAGCTATTTATTATTATTGATTATTTTTATTTCATTAAATGAAAGGTTAAACATTTTGCCTTCTTCACTTTGCTAGTTCTAGGCTACTTAATTTCTATGTGCCTTAAGATCATGTTCACTAACATCAAAATCACTGACTTGTTGTGAGTTAAGCCACATAAGGAGCTTGTAATATAATGTATATAAAACGCTTAGAAAATTACCAAGTGTGTAGTAAGCCTTGGAGAAAGAACGGCAATCCACTGCAGTATTCTTGCCTGGAAAATTCCGTGGACAGAGAAGCCTGGTGGGCTAGTGTCCATGGGGTCACAAAGAGTTGGACATGACTGAGCAACTAACACACAGTAAGCCTACATGATTGTTTGCAATTATGATTATTCTCATTTTTCCTAAGAGATATAAATTCAAAGGAGGGATGAGAAAAATTCAATGTTTGGAAAATTGTTGCTTATGTTAAGCCTTAGGTAGGAACATTCTTTTTAGATCAAAGTTCTGTGTAAGAAATTTCATACTAATTAGTGTAAAGAACTAACATACTTCATCCCATGGGTCTCCTTTTGCTTATTATTAAGATACTTCAAAATTCAGTTTATATTTAGAAATTTCAAATATTTAGGATATTGAAAACTACTCATATTTGTTCTGTCTCTTCCAATTTTTCTTCAAATATTAATTATGCATTAAATTATGACATTATCATTTAGAATTTTCCTTTTATATATTCACTATGCCTATTTTATTTATTAATTAAATACATTAAATATCATTGGCTTAAAAGTTGGTTTAAAACTCAACATTCAGAAAACAAAGATCATAGCATGCAGCCCCATCACTTCATGGCAAATAGATGGGGAAACAATGGAAATAGTGAAATAATTTATTTATTTGGCTCCAAAATCACTGAAGATGGTGAGTGCAGCCATGAAATTAAAAGATGCTTGCTCCTTGGAAGAAAAGCTATGACCAAACTAGACAGCATATTAAAAAGCAGAGACATCACATTAGTTTGCTGACAAAGGTTGATCTAGTCAAAGCTATGGTTTTTCCAGTGGTCATGTATGGATGCAAGAGTTGGATTATAAAGAAAGCTGAGTGCCGAAGAATTCATGCTTTTGAACTGTGTTGTTGGAAAAGACTATTGAAAGTCTCTTGGACTGCAAAGAGATCCAACCAGTCCATGCTAAAGGAAATCAGTCCTGAATATTCATTGGAAGGACTGATGCTGAAGATGAAACTCCAATACTTTGACCACCTGATGAGAAGAACTGACTCATTGGAAAAGACCCTGATGCTGGGAAAGATTGAAGGCGGGAGGAGAAGGGGATGACAGAGGATGAGATGGTTGGATAGCATCACCGACTCAATGGTCATGAATTTGAGTAAGCTCCGGGAGTTGGTGATGGACAGGGAAGCCTGGCATGCTGCAGTCTGTGGGGTCTCAAAGAGATGTACACAACTGAGCTACTGAGATGAAATGTTTTTATGATAAATGCTTTGTTAGAGATTTAAAGAGATGAAGACTATAAAACTAAAAGTCAGGAAAAAAAAATCTCTGTATACATGGATATTATTTTTTAACCAAAAGTTGACAATTACAAAAATCACAAATTAATATAATATAAAAGAAGAAATGCAGCAAACTAATGCATTGTGCCCTGGAGCACTTCACTGTGGTAAAAAGAAACCTGCTTAGAAAAAAATCAAAGGAAGGATTCCTAAAGAAATGACAAATGAGCTAATTTCTGATGAGAAATGAAGGGGGCATATGTCTGTGTGTCTGTGTGGTATATACGTGTAATTCCAGATGTACAAGAATATATGGGAATCTGTAGGGCAAAGAGGTAGGTGAAGGTGAAATAGATAGGGTTCTGTGTCCTGTAAGGTTTTTTTGGCTCAGGGATGGAGTGCAGATATATGTGATCAAATTTATGTTTGAAAGTCCATAGTGCAGGAAGACAGGTAAAAAATGTGTAGATGCACCAAAAGAAAATAATTGACTAAATTACCATCTGTCCAACTTATACAATATTATGTAGCTAGTGAAAATGATGAATTAGAAACATATGAATTAAATTCTAGGAGTATCTATAAATTGTGAAGGGAAATACAAATGCAACAAATAATTGAAAGTAAATGTTTAATATATGTGTGTATGTATGTACACTAACTTTGCTGTGTGGTAGTATAAAAATGATTACACATTATGAGGTTCAAATGCAGTTCATTTATGTCACTCACTGAATGAGACACGCATAATACAGTGTTGTAAATCTCAAATTTTATGTGTATGGGCAATAAAATGGTGCATTACAGGGAAGAGTTCAAATAATTAAAAGGTTGTTTTAAAATAGACTTATTATGCCAACACTGCTAAGCTGCTAAGTTGCTTCAGTCGTGTCCAACTCTGTGCGACCCCAGAGACAGAAGCCCACCAGGCTCCCCCGTCCCTGGGATTCTCCAGGCAAGAACACTGGAGTGGGTTGCCATTTCCTTTTCCAATGCATGAAAGTGAAAAGTGAAGGTGAAGTCTCTCAGTCGTGTCTGACTCCTAACAACCCCATGGACTGCAGCCCACCAGGCTCCTCTGTCCATGGGATTTGCCAGGCAAGAGTACTGGAGTGGGGTGCCATTGCCTTCTCCGATGCCAACACAAATGTGGCTAATTAACTTTCAAGAATATCCAATGGAAAAAGGGTAATCTTTTCAATAAATATATAAATTCTGAGGTTCTAAGGTATAGCATGGTGACTATAATAGATAATACTGTATTGTATAATTAAACAGGTGAAGGTGAAGTCACTCAGTCGTGTCCGACTCTTCTGTAGCCTACCAGGCTCCTCCGTCCATGGGATTCTCCAGGCAAGAATACTGGAGTGGGTTGCCATTTCCTTCTCCAGGGGATCTTTCCGACCCAGGGATCGAACCCAGATCTCCCGCGTTGGAGGCAGACACTTTAACCTCTGAGCCACCAGGGAAGCAATTAAACAGAGTGCATCCTAAATATTCTCCCCCCTCCCCCCAAAAAAGTAATTATGTGAGGTGATGATGGTTGTTATGGATATGTTAATTAACTCAATTGTGAGATTTCTTTCACGGTGTTCACATATATTGAATCATCACACTGTACACTTTGAATATAGTACAATTTAATTTTTCAACTAAACTTCAATAAAACTGAAAAAAAATTAAACTAGCAAATTATGAATTTGTCCAATTTGTTTCTTTTTCAAATCATATTCAAATATGTTCAGTTCAGTTCAGTTCAGTCGCTCAGTCGTGTCCGACTCTTTGCGACCCCATGAATCCCAGCACGCCAGGCCTCCCTGTCAATCACGAACTCCCGGAGTTCACTCAGACTCACGTCCATTGAGTCTGTGATGCCATCCAGGCATCTCATCCTCTGTCGTTCCCTTCTCCTCCTGCCCCCAATCCCTCCCAGCATCAGAGTCTTTTCCAATGAGTCAACTCTTCTCATGAGGTGGCCAAAGTACTGGAGTTTCAGCTTTAGCATCATTCCTTCCAAAGAAATCCCAGGGTAATCTCCTTCAGAATGGACTGGTTGGATCTCCTTGCAATCCAAGGGACTCTCAAGACTCTTCTCCAACACCACAGTTCAAAAGCATCAATTCTTCAGCACTCAGCCTTCTTCACAGTCCAAACTCACATCCATACATGACTACTGGAAAAACCATAGCCTTGACTAGACTGACCTTAGTTGACAAAGTAATGTCTCTGCTTTTGAATATGCTATCTAGGTTGCTCATAACTTTTCTTCCAAAGAGTAAGTGTCTTTTAATTTCACGGCTGCACTCACCATCTGCAGTGATTTTGGAGCCCCCAAAAATAAAGTCTGACACTGTTTCCACTGTTTCCCCATCTATTTGCCATGAAGTGATGGGACCAGATGCCATGATCTTCATTTTCTGAATGTTGAGCTTTAAGCCAACTTTTTCACTCTCCTCTTTCACTTTCATCAAGAGGCTTTTTAGTTCCTCTTCGCTTTCTGCCATAAGGGTGATGTCATCTGCATATCTGAGGTTATTGATATTTCTCCCAGCAATCTTGATTCCAGCTTGTGTTTCTTCCAGTCCTGCGTTTCTCATGATGTACTCTGCATACAAGTTAAATAAGCAGGGAGACAATATACAGCCTTGATGTATTCCTTTTCCTATTTGGAACCAGTCTGTTGTTCCCTGTCCAGTCCTAATGGTTGCTTCCTGACCTGCATATAGGTTTCTCAAGAGGCAGGTCAGGTGGTCTGGTATTCCCATCTCTCTCAGAATTTTCCACAGTTTATTGTGATCCACACAGTCAAAGGCTTTGGCATAGTCAATAAAGCAGAAAGAGATATTTTTCTGGAACTCTTTTGCTTTTTTGATGATCCAGCGGATGTTGGCAATTTGATCTCTGGTTCCTCTGCCTTTTTTAAAACCAGCTTGAACATCAGGAAGTTCACAGTTCACGTGTTGAGGTAAGATTTAAGTGTATTTTCATATCATATTCAAATGAAGGCTTTTAATTTACTTGATTTTGTAAGTTTGTGTGGATGTTGTACACTACTTTTTGATAAAAACACTCTTGTAATTTATGTCCCTATCAGATGTCTTTACTATGTAAAATATAGCTGTCTTAATATATGAGATGCATCTTTGAAATAAAGTGGTATGAAAAGGCAATGGTATTATTGTTAACCGAATATTATTCATATTCATTTCTTAAATTCATATTCAGCTTAATTTGTGTCAACATTTCATCATATATTGTCCTTCCTATATCATACTCATTTTATTTTATAAATGTGAGATGATATTCCCAAAATGCCAGTTGGTGTACAAGTCAGTATGTTCATTGACTTTATTATATTGCTTCAGTGGATCTTTATGATAATTATTTGCTCACAGTATTCTAATGACTTGAAAAATGCATAAAATTCAATGAAAAGTCTAGATCCTCAGTATATTTTTAAAATGTCATCTTAAATATTTTCATGTGCCAGAAAGTTTAGTAGTTTCATTTGTGTCAATTAATTAGTGCTCATTATAATTTCTCTTGAAGTCTGTGCTGAAAACACAGTTTAAGTTCCCCCAATGCTCTCATTCTTTCAGATGTAGTAATTTCTAAAGAACTCATGCATTGTTGACCTAAAATAAATAAACTGCCAGATATTTCCCCTGCAAAGATAGGTCTGTTTGGGTTCAGCAAATAATTACGGTTCAGGGTCTAGAACCATGGTGAGCCATACTGCTATACAGCAAGAGGAGGAGAGGGCTTTCATAGGGAAGAAAAGGAAGCTGGGAATAAACAGAGTCTGGTTTTTCATTGGCTGAGTCCTTCCAGGAAGGAAGGGGAGTGTTTGTTCTTCCTGTTGGGCTCTGCTACTTTTACAACGAGTGAGAGCTACCTTTCCTGGTCTCCTGACTCTACTTAATTGTTTACAGTATAAACCTAAAAATGTTATAAAGTAAAATCTTAAAAAGGAAACATTATTATAATATAATACTGAAAGTGCTTCCTACTCTCTGTACTTTATTGTAGTCTCAATGTACATGTCTTGCTGCTGCTGCTAAGTAACTTCATTCGTGTCTGACTCTGTGTGACCCCAGAGACGGCAGCCCACCAGGCTCCTTCATCCTTGGGATTCTCCAGGCAAGAACACTGGAGTGGGTTGCCATTTCCTTCTCCAATGCATGAAAGTGAAAAGTGAAAGTGAAGTCGCTCAGTTGTGTCCGACTCTTTGAGACCCCATGGACTGCAGCCTACCAGGCTCCTCTGTCCATAGGATTTTCCAGGCAAGAGTACTGGAGTGGGGTGCCATTACTTAGCCTGTTTCAAAAAGACCATAGACTGGATGGCTTATAATCAACAGGAATGCATTTTTCACACTTCTTATGGCTGGGAAGTCCAAGATCAAGGCACCAGCAGATTTGGTGAACCCCACTTCCTGATTCATCTATGACTGTCTTCTCACTGTGACCTCATATGGCATAAAGATCTTTTATAAGAGCAAAAGACCTATTCATAAGTATGCCATCCTCATTATCTTATCATCTCTCAAAGGTCTTATCTCCAAATACCACTGCAATGAGAGTTACCTTTCAAATAAGAATTTAAGGTGCAAGGGATATTTACAAACATTCAATCTGTAGCAGTACTTAAAGGAAAATAAGCTTGAAATAGTAACAACCCAAAAAATATATACTTGTGTTCCATAGTGTCTATGACTGCCTCTTTGGAAATAATTTAGAGTTAACAGGCAATTTGGTTTATTCCTGCTACAAAAATTAGTCAAGTATAAACTACACCATCTTTCCCTACCCTATTCTTCTAGTTACCACCATGGAACAAAAGAAGAGGAATATGGGCAGGAACCAGGGCACAGAAGATGAAGTTACTTTTTAGGAAGGATGAAAACATATTAAGCAAAATGTAATGTTTTCTCTTAATGTCACAGTGTAAGCACATTCTCAAATAGATGTCCTCAGGTATTTTTCCTCTATTGTTGATTTAAGGCAAAATCTCTTTAGAAGTTGAGTTCACACACGTTCTATATTTGAAGGCTCAATATAGAGCCCAATAGTATAACACTTAATTTTTTCAACAATTAGCAATAAACATCCATATATGAAGGGTTTACATTCATATTAACAGTGGAGCCAGAATTATAAGAAAGTGATGGGAACTCATCTCTCTGGTGCTATAATTAATATTTTCACCAATTGCTGTAGAGAAATAACTAAAAAATAATTTCAGCTCAGTTCAGTCGCTCAGTCGTGTCCGACTCTTTGCGACCTCATGAATCGCAGCATGCCAGACCTCCCTGTCCATCACCATCTCCCAGAGTTCACTCAGACTCACGTCCATCGAGTCTGTGATGCCATCCAGCCATCTCATCCTCGGTCGTCCCCTTCTCCTCCTGCCCCCAATCCCTCCCAGCATCAGGGTCTTTTCCAATGAGTCAACTCTTCGCATGAGGTGGCCAAAGTACTGGAGCTTCAGCTTTAGCATCATTCCTTCCAAAGAAATCCCAGGGTTGATCTCCTTCAGAATGGACTGGTTGGATCTCCTTGCAGTCCAAGGGACCCTCAAGAGTCTTCTCCAACACCACAGTTCAAAAGCATCAATTCTTCAGTGCTCAGCCTTCTTCACAGTCCAACTCTCCCATCCATACATGACCACAGGAAAAACCATAGCCTTGACTAGACGGCATGGACCTGACATTCCAGGTTCCTATGCAATATTGCTCTTTACAGCATCGGATCTTAGAGCTGTATTATTAGTTAGACTTAAGGAAAGTATGTAAACTATACATCTATATTGAATCACAGTAAAATTAACTTCTACAAGCAATGCTCAATTATTTTTCATTTATTTTCTTAAATTTTAGTCTGCAGAAACTTTGATATAGGAGTTTAGTTGAATTTGTTACATGTATTATATATATGAAGCATCATTTTTCCTTTTTTTGCTGTTGTTAATGAATGAGCTTAAATGCAAACTTGAACAGGAAAAGCCATAAGCAAACATCCCTTTTTGTTCACTTTAACTTTGTGAAAAAACCAAAACATAGACTGGCTGTGCTTATGTTCCACATGAAAAGTTTAATATCCATTATGTACCATATATTATCCAAACTTATATGTTATGACTTGTAGGATATATGCAATTTATTTTGAAGACACTTTTGAAACCTTATTCACACACACACACACACACAGACACACACACACACACACTGCTGAGTTTTCTTAAATTGTGTAACTAAAGCAGTAATTTTTGGTGGATGCTTCATCTCTTCTTTGAGTACAATTTGTATCTGCCTTGTTATTTTCTTTCTATATTCTCTTCTAGTTTTATGACCATTATTATCTGCAGGATTTACTCAGTGTTTGCTTATGTACTTGCTTCTAGTAAAGTCAAATTTTAAGAGCCCTGTCTATGTCTATAAGCTAAGTTTCTGTCTCTGCTATTAGTGACACTATTTACTGTCTCATTTGTTTATTAATGGCAATGAATGCACATTCTTAGGACATTGGACCCTTTTCCCCCATTCTGGTTTTCAGATCAATGATTTCATTGCTGTATTCATCTCTCTAATTGGCCTAGTATTTGATTGTCTCACTCTACAGGGAATGGATTTTACTCTTCCTCTAATATTAACTTTGTTTTCAACAGTAAGACAAATTTGATCATCTTTTGACTATCAGTGACTACCATTGTTGCCTCAGAAGTCATAGGTTTTAGTGAGTTTCATTTCCACTTCTCATTCTTGCCCCAGGTTCCTAGATCTCATTTTTTCTTGCCTCTCATTTACTAAGAAAAGTAATTTTGCCTATTACCAAAGTTCTAGATATTATCTAGAACTTGTTCTGATTATGCAACTTATTATCTAGTTCTGCAAATTATTATTATCTAGTTCTTATTATGCAAATTATTCCCCATAATTCTTGTTCAAACAATGATTTTACATAAGAAAAAACTCAGGAGGAATTTGTGTATTCCCATTGGAAGTGAATTGTTGAGTAAGTTTTTTATTTTTTTAATCACCTGCTCTTGATATATTGAAATTTGTGTCTGCATCTTTAGTAAATTTGCATTATAAATAAATCCCCTTCTCCCACTCCATAACCTTGGCCCCTGTATATATTATTTTCGATGTATTGTTTTAATATACAGGCTGTTTACTATTAAAAGAAAGAAAAGTTAGATTTCCTCAGCTGAGGTAATAAGACAAAGCAATAAAGGAATCCCAGGGGTTTTCTCTTGTACTAGCAAAGTGCTTTTAAAACAGTTTCATATTGCAGCGTTTATTCAGTTTTTCAAACTAACACTCATTGAACTATTCAGTATATTACTAAATAAAGTTCTGCAAAAACTCTTTGTATCAAGAGTTAATTTTAGCACATATGTTATCTCCCACTTGAATATCAAAGAGGGAAATGAACCAACAAATGCTGTTTTATATATAGACTAGCATTTAGTTGCTAGATCAGTAGCATATGCAACTTGTTAGAAATGTAAATTCTCTGACCCACCCCCAAACTTCCTAAGTCAGAAACTGTTAAGGGTAGAGCCCAGAAATTTGTGTTTTAACAAGCTATGTTTGCCATGAAAATGTCACACTCAGCTCTCCTCCTGCATGGAACATGATTAATCAGCCCCCTCATTTTTGCACAAAGCAGCTCCTAGCCAGTGATGGAGTAGAGTAGGTATACTGAAGGAGCTGTATTTCCTCCTTTAGGAACTCCTTTAACAGGTAACTTTGGTCCATAGCATCAGTCATGCCAAAGCATTCTTAGAACTGTGCTGTAGTCTGGCACTCTTTATATCATCTCTTCCTTTCTAACTCTTTCTCAAAGTAAAACTTATATCTCTTGGCCTGAAGGATTTACCCACTTTTCTGACTCCTTCCCTTTTGTCTTTATCAGACAGCTCCTCCAATTCCTCTTCTGTACCTTGAATTTCATCTTAGCACTGGCTTCTCAGAGGACCCTAACTGCTCCAAGTGATATCAGAAATGATTAAAAACAAAAAACAAAACAGGAGATATAGATGGGGGTTTGGAAAAAAACAGAATTGACAGCCAAGCTCTTTAGGTACTTTGATGCGTGTTGAAGCTTGAGAACTAGTTTTATTGACCTTTTCTATTTTTGTTAGAGTTATCAATACTAAGTGGATCATAACCCTCACATTGAGGGGATTACCAAGTGTTTTGTACTTGGGGGATTGATTCTTAGATGATGACTGAATTCAAACAGGAGTTGACAAAGGCAATATTTAACTACATCTATTTAATTTTGAATCCAACTGAAGGACAAAGAGAACTGAAACTATCATCTGAGATAACTCATGTTGCTACAGAATCTTATACAAGGTAAAGAGAATAAATCAAGTTAGAAAAGAACTCCTTGGGAATAAATAAGCTCTGAAATGATGAAAACAGAAGTGTATCCTTGTTTCAGACTTTTAACTAAATGACATTAAACCTTTTTTCTATATGACCCTTTCAAAACTTATTATCCTGAATCCTTGATTGTTAGATTACTCAAGTTATTGCATTCACAGTAAACAAGCTGCCAGTCATGATTATGTGATATTCTACAAGGGAATACATCTCTTTGAAAGTCCTAAAGTACTTACTGACATCATATGAGGACTTGGATTGTTTTATCTTTTACCTTTTCACTTTGTAAATATTATAAGAAGTGATATTTAGAAGTCTCACAGAATCTATTCAGAGGGAAAATATCCATGATATTTTAAAATAAGTATGCTGTGAGAGGGGATGGGAAAAATCATATAATGTTTTCTCATTTTCACAATGCTGCCTGATGATATTCTTAAAGAGAAAAATATTTTTAACACAATTTCAAACAGAATTTTTTCAATTTAACATTTTGCTTTCATTCTTTGTGGTCAAGGAGGGCATTATTGATTCATTGTCTTCTGGAAATTTTTTATGCTCTAAAAAATAAAACTAAAAAAATATCTACACTGGTACACAGGCGTTTTCTAAATTACAATTTCTTTCATCAATTGGTAAAACCCTTTCCTTTTTCTGTTTGTTTTGCAGATTTGTGTTTGCATATTTTTTAGTTAAAATGAATATTTTTACGCAAAACTACTACTGAAAATTGGGAAATAGGGAAAGGAATACCTCAAGGCTGCATATTGTCACCCTGCTTATTTAAATTATATGCAGAGTGCATCATGAGAAATGCCAGGCTGGATGAAGCACAAGCTGGAATCAAGACTGCCAGGAAAAATATCAATAACCTCAGATATGCAGATGACACCACCCTTATGGCAGAGAGCAAAGAACTAAAGAGACTTTTGATGAAAGAGGAGAGTGAAAAAAGTTGGCTTAGAGCTTAACATTCAGAAAACAAAGATCATGGCATCTGGTCTCATCACTTCATAGCATATAAATGGGGAAACAATGGAAACAGTGACAGACTTTATTTTTTGGGGCTCCAAAATCACTGCAGATGGTGACTGCAGCCATGAAATTAAAAGATGCTTATTCCTTGGAAGAAAAGCTATGACCAACCTAGACAGCATATTAAAAAGCAGAGACATTACTTTGCCTACAAAGGTCTATCTAGGCAAAACTATGGTTTTTCCAGTGGTCATGTATGGATGTGAGATTTGGAATGTAAAGAAAGCTGAGCACTGAAGAATTGATGCTTTTAATCTGTGGTGTTGGAGAAGACTCTTGAGAGTCCCTTGGACTTCAAGGAGATTCAACCAGTCCCTCCTAAATGAAATCAGTCCTGAATATTCATTGGAAGGACTGTTGATGAAATGAAACTCTGATACTTTGGCCATCTGATGCAAAAAACTGATTCATTTGAAAAGACCCTGATGCTGGGAAAGATTGAAAGTAGGAGGAGAAGGGGACAACAGAGTGTGAGATGGTTGGATGGCATCATGACTTGATGGACATGAGTTTGAATGAACTCTGGGATTTGGTGATAAACAGGGTAGCCTGGCATGCTGCAGTCCATGGGGGTCTCAAAGAGTCAGACATGACTGAGCAACTGAACTGATGACTGAATAACTCATTTAACAAACAGTGCTTTTTTGAAAGCTAGATTTAACTACATTAAACACATAGGTAAAGTCAAAGGGTTAGTTGCTTTGTTGTGGCCAACTCTTTGAAGAACCCATGGACCATAACCCACTAGGCTCCTCTGTCCATGAATTCTCCAGGCAAGAATACTGAAGTGATTGCCATTCCCCTCTCCAGGGGATCTTCCTTACCCAAGAATTGAACCCCAATCTACCATATTGTGGGCAGATTCTTTCCTGTCTAATCCACCAGGGAGGCTGTTCCCTCTTATCCACAGGGGATACCTTCCAAGACCCCCAATGAATGGCTGAAGCCTCAGATAGTACTGAATTCTCTGTTTTCCCTAAACTCTACACACCTATGATAAAGTGCAATTTATAATTTAGGTACAGTAACAGGTTACCAATAATCAGTTCAGTTCAGTTGCTCAGTCGTGTCCGACTCTTTGCGACCCCATGAATGACAGCATGCTAGGCCTCCCTGTCCATCACCAACTCCCAGAGCTTATTCAAACTCATGTCCATCGAGTCATGATGCCATCTGGCCATCTAATCCTCTGTTGTCCCCTTCTCCTCCTGCCCCCAATCCCTTCCAGCATCAGAGGCTTTTCCAATGAGTCAATTCTTTGCATGAGGTGGCCAAAGAATGACAATTTCAGCTTTAGCATCATTCCCTCCAAAGAAATCCCAGGGCTGATCGCCTTCAGAATGGACAGGTTGGATCTCCTTGTAGTCCAAGGGACTCTCAAGAGTCCTCTCCAACACCACAGTTCAAAAGCATCAATTCTTCGGCACTGAACCTTCTTCACAGTCCAACTCTCACATCCATACATGACAAAGGAAAAACCATAGCCTTGACTACAACTTCCTGATGTTCAAGCTGGTTTTAGAAAAGGCAGAGGAACCAGAGATCAAATTGCCAACATCCGCTGGATCATCAAAAAAGCAAGAGAGTTCTAGGAAAACATCTATTTCTGCTTTATTGACTATGCCAAAGCCTTTGACTGTGTGGATCACAGTCAACTGTGGAAAATACTGAAAGAGATGGGAATACCAGACCACCTGACCTGCCTCTTGAGAAATCTGTATGCAGGCCAGGAAGCAACAGTTAGAACTGAACATGGAACAACAGACTGGTTCCAAATAGGAAAAGGAGTACGTCAAGGCTGTATATTGTCACCCTGCTTATTTAACTTACATGCAGAGTACATCATGAGAAACGCTGGACTGGAAGAAACACAAGCTGGAATCAAGATTGCCAGGAGAAATATCAATAACCTCAGATATGCAGATGACACCACCCTTATGGCAGAAAGTGAAGAGAAACTAAAAAGCCTCTTGATGAAAGTGAAAGAGTAGAGTGAAAAAGTTGGCTTAAAGTTCAACATAAAGGAAATGAAGATCATGACATCTGGTCCCATCACTCCATGGGAAATAGATGGGGGAACAGTGGCAACAGTGTCAGACTTTATTTTTGGGGGCTCCGAAATCACTGCAGACAGTGACTGCAGCCATGAAATTAAAAGACGCTTACTCCTTGGAAGAAAAGTTATGACCAACCTAGATAGCATATTCAAAAGCAGAGACATTACTTTGCCGACTAAGGTCCATCCAGTCAAGGCTATGGTTTTTCCAGTTGTCATGTATGGATGTGAGAGTTGGACTGTGAAGAAGGCTGGGGGCTGAAGAATTGATGCTTTTGAACTGTGGTGTTGGAGAAGACTCTTGAGAGTCCCCTGGACTGCAAGGAGATTCAACCAGTCCATTCTGAAGGAGGTCAGCCCTGGGATTTCTTTGGAAGGAATGATGCTAAAGCTGAAACTGCAGTACTTTGGCCACCTCATGCAAAAAGTTGACTCATTGGAGAAGACTTTGAGGCTGGGAGGGATTGGGGGCAGGAGGAGAAGGGGACAACAGAGGATGAGATGGCTGGATGGCATCACTGACTCGATGGATGTGAGTCTGAGTGAACTCCGGGAGTTGGTGATGGACAGGGAGGCCTGGCATGCTGCGATTCATGCGGTCGCAAAGAGTCGGACAGGACTGAGCGACTGAACTGAACTGAACTGACTAGATGGACCTTAGTCGGCAAAGTAATGTCTCTGCTTTTGAATATGCTATCTAGGTTGGTCATAACTTTCCTTCCAAGGAGTAAGCGTATTTTAATTTCATGGCTGCAGTCACCATCTGCAGTGATTTTGGAGCCCAAAAAAATAAAGTCTGACACTGTTTCCACTGTTTCCCCATCTATTTCCCATGAAGTGATGGGACCGGATGCCATGATCTTCCTTTTCTGAATGTTGAGCTTTACGCCAACTTTTTCACTCTCCTCTTTCACTTTCATCAAGAGGCTTTTTAGTTCCTCTTCACTTTCTGCCATAAGGGTGATGTCATCTGCATATCTGAGGTTATTGATATTTCTCCCAGCAATCTTGATTCCAGCTTGTGTTCTTCCAGTCCTGCGTTTCTCATGATGTACTCTGCATATAATTTAAATAAGCAGGGTGACAATATACAGCCTTGACGTACTCCTTTTCCTATTTGGAACCAGTTACCAGTAATAGCTAGTAATAAAAATAGAACAGTTATAACAACATATTCTAAGAAAAGTTAGGTGAATATGGTCTGTTTCACTTTCTCTCAAAATATCTTATTGTACAAATGTCACACCTTTTCCATCTTGATTAAGCATTCACCATTCACTGTGGCTGTAATTTTTGGATTACATGGAAGACTTGTTCTTACCATAGATTTTAGCAATTTTCAGCATACAATTTTTCATTTTTCTTATTAGTTCAGGAACTCTCACCTTTTTCACTTAAAGGAAGCATTTTAAGACTTTGGCTCATCTGAATGCCAGTAGCACTGCTTTTAGACTTTGGGGCAATTATGAAGTAAAATAAAGGTTACTTGAACGCAAGCATTGCAATACTTTGACAGCTGATCCAATGGATTTGATAAACAAAAAGGCTACTAAGTCACTGTGTAAGGGTGTCTTAGACAGAGATGAATCGTGTCCTGGGCAGGAAAGAATAGAATGACTTGAGATTCTATCACACTACTCAAATGGTGCTGAAATTAAAATGTGTCAGTTATTTATATCTGGAAGTTTTCATTTTTTTAAAAACTGCAGTTGACTATTGTAAATAAAACTGAGGAAAGCAAAACTACCTGGATAAGGGAGTCTATTGTAGTTTATGAAATGTTTTGTTTTCCTTTTACGTTTTGGTATATAAGTTGAATGTGACCTACAAATTTGATCTATGAATTAATCTTAATTTCCTAGGTCAAACTTTCAACTTCCTTCATCTGAACGATTTAGTTAGCAATTCAGTTTCAAAAAATGATAAAACATAAAGTTGATAGCTTAGGCTCCATTGATGATAGTGTTTGTATATGCCCAAACATATCATGGTACACATTAAATATATATAGTTATTTGTATATTAAAGAATAAATACTTTAAAGAAGTCAGTTTTGTGTTTTCTGTTGACTAGAAAAGTATGCATCTGGAAACAGGGGAATAACCCAGAGTATAACAGGGGAATTATGATATATATAAAACCTTTGAAAATAATGTTTATGTTAATACAATTTTTTGAAAAATAAGTTAGGATACAGAATGTATTTTCCATTTTTGATTTGGTACAATAGCTTGCTCACCAAGTGAAACATCAATATTTTTGCTGAACTAGATGCAGTAGGCAGCTTCCCAAATATTCTAGAATAGGAAACATGAAAGACTTCCTTGTTTGCTCATATCCAGTACATTGCACTCTATTAAAAACATTAGCTTTTATAAATTGATGTATAAATGGTTTAAATGTTTTTGCCTTTGCATAACCTAATTGAGAGAACTTTAAAATTATATCAAGGCCCAGCTTTTTATTCAGTCTTGTTTAATATCAAAGTTTAAACTTTTGTGTACACAGCCTCTTGGTGGCTCAACGTGTAAAAAATCTGCCTGAAATGCGGCAGACCTGGGTTCAATCCCTGGGTCAGGAAGATTCCCAGCAGAAGGGAATGGCAGCCCACTCCAATATTCTTGCCTGGAGAATTCCATGGACATAGGAGCCTGTCCAGCTACAGTCTATGGGATGGCAAGGAGTCGGACATGACTAAGCAACTAACACACACATTTGTCTATCAGTTATACTTCAATGAGGCTGCTAAAACAAAATAAAACTCCAGAAAAGTTTAGACTTTGATGTCAGATTTACACCCTATTATTTAACTGTAAATTCTATTAGACTTTTTGAGATTTTTTTTTGTTCTCATTTGTATAATGGATGAGAAATATAGTGCTAGTATGCAGACTGAATCTCCTTTCATTTTGATGCTATTATTGCAGAAAGTTTGCGGGTTTATAAAAACCCAGATAACTAGAAAAAAAAATGTTTTTTAAGTCACATGGCTTCACAGGTGGCACTAGTAGTAAAGAACCTGCTTGCCAATACAGGAGATGAAAGGGACGCAGGTTTGATCCCTGGGTCAGGAAGTACCCCTGGAGGAAGGCATGGCAACCCATTCCAGTATTCTTGCCTGGAGAATCCTATGGACAGAGGAGCCTGGTGGGCTACAGTACATAGGGTCACAAAGAGTCAAACACGACTGAAGTGACTTAGCACACACGCACACACTGCAGAAAGTTTGTATATTTATAAAAATTCAGATAAGATGAAAATCTTTTCCTAAAGTCATATTTATGACTAAATTAAAACACATTTAAAATATAAATGTATATTTAAGTACCAATAAATGGTACTTGCTTTAAATTTGATTGTAATGAATCATACTCTGGTGTTATCTTAAACCGTACACATCATGTATTCTCTGAGGGAAATAAAGTCTGTGTGAAGAAATGTGAAGGAGAATTTTGTTCTAGATTGTTATGAATTTCTCTGAGTCTTTTTCACTTGCATTTCCTATGCTTACTTAACAAATTGTTAAGCACCTCTGATTTATTAAGTCTGTTTAAAGCATTCCAGAGAGTGTTCACATGGGAAAAATAAAACATCTTTTCTACTATTTTATTTTTACTTATTTTTAATTAAAATGCATAAATCTTAAGTGTATAGCTTGATATATTTATATATATATGTGTGCCTCTATAACCCTTAACTAACTCAAGATATAGAACAATTCCTTCACTCCTGAAGTTTCCCTTATGTCTCTTGCCCCTTCCATGTTATTATTCTGACTTCAGTCATCAGAAATAAGTGCTGCTGATTCTGAGCTTCATTTAAATGGAATCATACAGTAGATGCCCTTGAGGTCTAACCTTTTCGTTTCCAAACATATAGATCACTCAGTTCAGTTTAGTCGCTCAGTCGTGTCCCACTCTTTGAGACCCCATAGACTGCAGCACACCAGGCCTCCCTGTCTATTGCCAACTCTTGGAGTTTATGCAAACTCACGTCCATTGAGTTGGTGATGCCATCCAAACATCTCATCCTCTGTCCTCCCCTTCTCCTCCCGCCTTCAATTTTTCCCAGCATCAGGGTCTTTTCAAATGAGTTAGTTCTTCACATCAGAAGGCTTTGCAAAGTATTGGAGTTTCAGCTTTGGCATCAGTCCTTCCAATGAATATTCAGGACTGATTTCCTTTAGGATGGACTGGTTGGATCTCCTTGCAGTCACTAAAACTCTATTTTCTTGCAACATGTTTCATTAATCTTCTTTCATGTGTGCATGCTCAGTAGCTTCAGTCATGTCTCACTCTTTTTGACCCCACTGGGCTGTGGTCTGCCAGGCTCCTCTGTCCCTGGGACTCTCCAGGCAAGAATACTGGAGTGGGTGCCATGCCGTCTTCCATGGGCTCTTCTCAACTCAGGGATTGAACCTGTGTCTCCTGCATTGCAGGTGGATTCTCTTTCATTGAACTACCAGAGTGGTAGTGGTTTAGTTGCTAAGCTATGTCCAACTCTTGTCACCCCATGGACTGTAGCCTGCCAGGGTCCTCTGTCCATGGAATTCTCCAGGTAAGTATCCTGGAGTGAGTTGCCATTTCCTTCTCCAGGGGATCTTCCCAACCCAGGATTGAACCCAGGTCTCCTGCATTGCAGGTGGATTCTTCACTGGCTGAGCTAGGAGGGAAGCCCTGAGATACCAGGGTAACCAGTGCTAGTCTTCTTACCATTTAAGTTGTATAATTATAATGACAATTAGCAATAACAGTTCTTTTGTGAAATGCAAATGAAATTTGATAAGCATACCTGACTTAGATAATTTGTATAATGAGATTTGTAAGATTTTGAATTGATATTTAGATAAGATTTTGGAATTAGAGTTGGAGCTGGTATGAGTTTAGACCTTTGGAGATGCTGAGATGGAGAGAATGCATTTTGCATGTGGGATAGATATGAATTTTGAGAGGAACAGAAGGTGGATTCCCCAAATTTGTGTCCACCTGGAACCTCAGAATGTGACCCTACTTGGAAATAGGGACTTTGCAGATGTAATCAAATTAAGAGGAAGTCATAATGGATTAGGGTGAGTCTTAATTTCCATATGACTAGTGTTCTTATAAGAGGAGCCAATACACAGATCTAGACACAGGGGGAAAGGACACATGAAGATCTAGGCAGAGAATGTGTTGGTCGCTCAGTCATGTCTGACTCTTTGCAAACCCATGGACTGTAGCCCACCAGGCTTCTCTGTCCATTTGATTTCCCAGGCAAAAATACTAGAGTGGGTTGCCCTTCCCTTCTCCAGGGGATCTTCCAGATCCAGGGATTGAACCCAGGTCTTCTGCATTGCAGGTAGATTCTTTTCCATCTGAGCCATCAAGAAAGCCCAGGCAGAGAAGGGAGTAATGCCAAAGAATGCCAAGGATTGCTGTGTGCTAGCAGAAGTTGGAAGATGTAGGGAAAGATTCTTCCTTAGAGCCTTCATAGGGAACATGGCCCCATGGGCACCTTGATTTCAGACATCTAATTTACAACACCATGAGAAAATAAATTCCCTTTGTCTTTAGCCAGTAAGTTGTAGTAATTTGCTCTGATAAGCCTAGGAACAAAAGCACATGTTTTTGTTTTTAATTTATGTTGGTTTTAATACTCATGGTACTTTATACCCCAGTGCAATTTAAACACTTTCTACAAGGTTAATGCCTTTCTAAAACACCTGTTTAGGAGATAACTTTTCTTAGTTTTAAAACATTTTCATTTCTCACATTTTTTTAGGCCAAGGTCATTACAGTATTCTGGTACCAAGTCTTTTAAAATCAGAAATGACTATACTGTATTATTCCCATTCCCAGTGGGTTGCTTCCTTCTCTTCCCACAAAACACCTTCCTTCTATTTACACTTGCTTGTGATTCTCTCCTTTTAGTCTTTACACATGCTATTTACTTGCCTAGATGCCTGTCCCCTTTTCTGTACCAAGACCCAAACTCAAAGCATCTATACCTTGAAAGTTTCTCTATCTCTAGTTTTAATAACTTTGGTGGAATTTTTATGTATGTGATTTAAACATGTTATTTCAGCAGTTATCATATTGCACTTTAATTATTTATGTAGCAAAGCAGGTTTCTTTACCATCCTCCCTGGTACCTGAAGTTAAGGCAACCCAGCGGGCTTTGTGGTCAGACATTCTCTTTTTAAAAAATTCATATTAAAGTTTAACTTATTAGTTATTCTGCTAAAAGAGAAAGTTCTGGGTGCATTTTATATTGTTTCCCTTAGGCAAGCTCACTCCGAAGCCCTCCCCAGATACTTCTGTTGACCTTTGCATCTGAGAAGTCATTCTTCTCTCTTCCCTTCTTCATTTCTACCCAAAAGCAAGATATGATTGTCATGCTCACCTCTGATTCTCTTAGCTTTCTATATGTGTGTTATTCAGCCTTCCAAGCTCTCCCTTAGCAATGTAAACAGAAATACTTTGACAGAATCAGTTAGTCAAATCCTAGTCTCATTTTGAAGACTGCTCTCCCAAAGTGGTCTGATATAACCCACAGCTGGATGGGTGGTTCAATCACAGAGATTGTGAGCTTGGATTTTCCATTTTGCGTGTTCTTCAGACTTTCCTTTTACTTCTTCCTATTCTCATTTGTCTGCTTCCTGGGCCTCTGTTTTTAGATTCTTTGGCGATACTCCTTCCAGAAGCTTACTAAATGTTAGAGAGTGGACTAAGAACTTCAAATGCCTTTTCTCATTTAATCCACACATTGCAATCCTATACAATGAATTATTCTGTAATCAATTTTTTTTTCAAGTAAAGAAAATAAGGCTTAGAGTACCTTATGACTTTGCCCAAGGCCCCAGAGCTAGAAATGTTGGTCTTAAACCTAGAACAATTTAAGTGTACTTTATGCTCTTGGGCTTCCCTCATAGCTCAGTTGGTAAAGAATCCACCTGCAATGCAAAAGACCCCAGTTCGATTCCTAGATTGGGAAGATCCATTGGAGAAGGGATAGGCTACCCAGTCCAGTATTCTTGGGCTTCCCTTATGGCTCAGCTGGTAAAGAATCTGCCTGCAATGCAAGAGACCTGGGTTTGATCCCTGGGTTGGGAAGATCGCTTGGAGAAGGAAAAGGCTACCCACTCCAATATTCTAGCCTGGAGAATTCCATGGACTGTATATAGTCCATGGGGTTGCAAAGAGTCGGACATGACTAAGCAACTTTCACTTTATGCTCTTAATCAGTATTTGCTTTTAATCAGTGGTATCAACAGCAAAGAAGCTCTCTAGAGGAGCATTTTTGTTTTAACTTCTTTTCCTTTTGAGTCATATAGTAATGGTGACTTAGTGATAAATGGCAAAAGATACTTCAGGTACAAAGACGACTTGGCCTGGTTTTTAAATACACCAAAGAATGCAGCTCCAGTTCTTCTGCAGCAGAACTATTATAAGGTGCCTATAATATATGAACAGATGAGCAGAATATAATATTCTATAGCAGTTTTGACAGCAGTAATGAATAGAAGGAATTTCATAGAGATTGCTAAAAAGGTTTTGAATTATATTATCATGTAAATGATTATTAATGTTTAAAGCATTACATTGGAAATGCAATTTATAAAGCACTAAATTATTTGAAAGTTTGAGTAATGGGTGAAACATATTTAAGAGTGAATTCATTGTTATAAGTCTGAAACATTGTGTTTACATGAAATAGTATTAAACATGTTCACCAATATAAAATATGGCTTTACATTAAGTTGGAGGACTATAATTCATTCCCATTGTGAAATAGATATAAAAAATAATGCATATAAAATATTTGCTTTTCTAAATAATGTTATAGTGAAATAAACCAAATAAGTAATATATTTACTAGGTTATTCAAGAAAAAGAAAATGTTAGCTATATAAAATTGTCACATCCATCAGAAACATGCTTTTCTTTATTCTTTACCTCTTTGTTCTTTATGGTGTAGAATGGAAACATATAGAGGCCCATATGTGTTATTATCTCAGGAATTAGAGACAGATGCGTTATCTATCAGAAGAATGACCTCAGTCAGTGCAACTCTCTGAATACAGGCTTTCTCATTTGCCATAAGTGATAATGTAGCTACCTGTGTCAGACAAAATTAATTTAGACTGCAGAAACAATGACAAAATTAACAGGGCAGTCAGACACATCTTAGCAAATAAATGACAACAAGGTCTGCTAACACAGAAATTTATTTATCTCTTTTGTAAATATCTAGGGTATGTAACCTGAGGCCACATGTAGGCTCTTCTCTATCATTCTTGGGGTTGGCTTCCATTCTTGCAATCCAGGACAGTGTCTTCCACATTCTAGGCAGCACAGCAAAAGAAGGACAAAATTAAAACTTCCACTTACGTCGTATTGACCAGAACTCATTCTTGTGGCCATAAGAAAGATACAAGGGGTGGTTGGCAATATAATCCTCATCTGGATGACTCTGTGCTCAGCTTTTTGGTGGTCATGCAATGAAGCAGTTTAGTATGTTTGTTAATGGCAAGAGCACTAACTCTGGACTTGCATTACCTGAGTGTATAGCCTGGATTTGTCACTTACTTGCTGTTTGATCTTGGGAAAAATATAAATATTCCCAGTGTCTTCACTTCCTCATATGTAAACTTGAGATGAATTTGCTTTCAGCACTTACCTTGTAAGTCGTTCTAAAGATTTCATAAGTTACAATATGTAAAGTGCATGCATGTAACATTTAAATAAATGCCAGTAAGTGCTATATCTTAAGATTTCATTCTTTGGTTCTATATTTTTGTTTGACAACTTGAAATGAGCTACTAATTAATATAACTAGACACAATGCATCTTTTTCCTTCCAAAGAACAATCAAATGTGTATAACAATATGCAGTATCCTTATTTTGTATTTTGCTAAGGATAGCTGAAGTAATTTTTGATCCCCAGTTAAACCATGAAATGACCCTTAGGAGCCACAAAAGTAGACCAGCAGATCCCTAACAAGGTCCATAGATAAAGTTTGTTAATTTCTAAATTTAACTATAAAAAACGTATTTCACTCTGAAATTTCACTTTCATAAAATAATCTAGATATTTTTAATGTACTCAGTAACAGGAAACTTCAGCATTATGTTCACATTTATGATCACATTCATACCAAGATATATCACTATTGGTAATGGCTTTACAGCAGTTTAAATGAATAGCCAATATTATAGCAACACCCAATTTAAAAGATAAAAATAAAATGTCTTGTTCCTTAGCATTCACATCACAGTTTTTGAAATTTTTTAGCCAATTTCTATATGCCAGAGTTTCCTCAAAAATAGGGGTAATGATAATGAACTTATAAAGCAAATGAAATGAACTATGTATTTAAAAAGATTTAGATTTATCTTGCCTCTCTTTCCTCATTCCATCAACCATAGAAGTAGTGATAACAATACAGATATGTTTTTATTAATTCACAATGGAGAATTTCATATGCCTCAAAACAAACTGTATCATCATAGGAAAAAGTCAGCTTTAGATTATTATAACAATTCCCCTTATCAGAATAAGTATTCAGGACTGCTCTCTTAAAGATTTTTAAGTATGAGATATCATTTCATAAGACATTATGATTATAAACAGCATTCCCTGTTTTATTATATTGAAGTCATAGTAGAAATATGTATTATCTGTTTAACAGGACCTGACACTTTTATATATATACATATATATAAACACACACACACACACATATGTTAAAGCAAGGCAAGATTATTTAATACACTAAGTTATCAATATGAAATTTATAATCTGATAGTTTTTCTTGTACTTCTAAAAAATTAAGAAAATTGTATTTTAGTAAGTCGAATTGTCTAATCCCAAGCATGTATGTCCATGTCTTAACCCCTTGTATCTGTGAATGTGACCTTATTTGAAAATAGGGTCTCTGCAGATGCAATTAAGTTAAGGATCATGAGATGAGATCATCCTTGATTTATGGCTCTAAATCTATTGACTGGAGTCCTCATAAGAGAGAGAATGATATTTGAAACCCAGAGACACAAATTTAAAAGTCATGTAAAGATAGAAGTGAAGACAGAAATGATGCATCTGTAAGCCGAGGAAGTTTGAGGATAGCAGAAACTGCCAGCAGTTAGGATACAGGTGCTTTACAGCATTTATTTATTTATTATCTCTAAGTGGAGACTATCTTTTAGTTTGAGAGTTAGTAGCATAAGCAGCAAATACTATTAAAGAAGGTGAAATGAGACATTATAGTAGCTGAAACAGTGAAAGATGGCTGGGAAGAACCTAGAGAGCATCTCTTCTAAACTTTACATTTTATAGATGAAGTCTGTGTTTGGATTTGCTCTGTGACTGGTTTTCACTTCACTTAATTTTCCTTATAGAAATTTCCCTAATGGAAACAGTGACCGATTTTATTTTCTTGGGCTCCAGAATCACTGCAAATGGTGATTGCAGCCATGAAATAAAAAGACACTTGCTCCTTGGAAGAAAAGTTACTACCAACCTAGTTAGCATATTAAAAAGCAGAAACATTACTTTGCCCACAAAGATCCTTCTAGTCAAATCTACGGTTTCTCCAGTAGTCATGTGTGGATGTGAGAGTTGGACCATAAAGAAAACTGAGCACCAAAGAACTGATGCTTTTGAGCTGTGGTGTTGGAGAAGACTTTTGAGAGTCCCTTGGACTGCAGGGAGATCAAACCAGCCAATCCTAAAGGAAATCAGACCTGAATATTCATTGGAAGGACTGATGCTGAAGCTGAAGCTCCAATATTTTGGCCACCTGATGTGAAGAATGGACTCATTGGAAAAGATCCTGATGCTGGGAAAGATTGAGGACAGGAGGAGAAGGGGATCACAGGGATGAGACGGTTGGATGGCATCACTGACGTGATGGACATGAGTTTTAGCAAGCTCCAGGTGTTGGTGGTGGATGGGAAAGCCTGGCATGCTGCAGTCCATGGGATTGCAGAGTCAGACACAACTGAGCAACTGAACTGAAGTGAATTTCCCCTGATGTGCCATCTTTACTGGTTAGTAGCGAGAAAGAGATCAAGTGACTGTGTAACCCACAAACTAAATAGTTTCTCCTCAGAGATATAAATATTAGTTAAAACTGTACATTAATGATTCCAGAAATCACTTTTTTCTCAAAGCATCTATAATAAACAAAAGCTAGATTTTAAAAGAAACAAACAAAAACAAAATTTCCTTTGTCTCTTCAGATGTTGCCAAGATGCAGTATAAAAAGATCACAGGTTCTTGTTTTTAGTCCAGAAATACTTATGAGTTTTGTAATGATAATGTTTCTCTTTCAAGGTCTTTGTGCACAGATGTTTCTGAAAGAAAAAGATTTAAGGAGAGATATTTTACAGGAGTTTTGCCTTTCAATACCTGAACACACTTCTACTCTATGGGGTACTTCTCTAATGTCTTCATCTTTGTCTTCATTTTCTGTCTTAGTAACTGATCCACAGGCTAGTGGCTCTTGGAACTGATGCATTTAGGCACATTCAGGTGGTGGATGAGAGTTGCTAGGCAACCTCACCTGTAACAGCAAGGTTGCTGGGCTTTTTACCTGAGAGACTTGTCTTGGAAGAATCTAAGGCAAAGACTGCTTCCAACTCTTCTTTCTTTAGGTCTTTAAAAAGAGAGATTTCAAATGAGTACATAAGGTACTTAAAAAGAATTAATGAAATAGAAAAACCCAGCATATCGATGTTTTATTTTCAGGTTTTATTCTTTAAAAAAATTGACTAATTTTAAATATTAAATCAGTTCTATTATGATCTTTTAAAAATACGACCTGAAAGAATAACATGTATTTGTAAATTCTTCTGGCCGTACTTTCTGTTTTTTTTTTTTTTAATATTTACTTAATTTTTATTATTTTTAAACAACACTGTGGTTATGATTATTTTCTTTGACTCAAGTCATTCTTGTTAAGATCTTCAATCCTAAAGAAATGGCACAAAATGAATAATTAGAAATTTATGTCTATTATAGTATTAGAGGATTCAACTTTATGACTATGTCTAGTAGATAAGTATTGATTATTAAAAAGTTACAAGAGAAAGACTGAAATATTGCCACTTGAATTGGTTCACAGAAGTCATAATTTTTTGTACCTGATTAGAAGTCAAATCTCTACTTGAAGACCTTTAAATAAGAGATAATTTCTCTGAGGAAGACAAGAGTTCAGTTTTTTCCTACTGTGCATTCCCTATATTCTGTTATTTTCTTAACACAAGAGGGAGATTTAATTGGCTTAGAAATACATAGTAGTTTGTTAAATGTGGTCTGCTCTGTTGGTACAATTCTGTTTATTATACTTTTTAAACCTTGAACCCAAGGAACTGATGAATAAGCATTCATGATAATTGTAGTAAAAGACCAGAAATGATTGATATAAATATTCTTTCAAGACTTTAACCAGAAGAATTTGAGCAGATAGCAAATGCAGTTTTTTTTTCCATTTCTGTAATGTGTACATTAAAACAAATTTCCTCACACTTATTTTTATCCTTAAACATACTTCTTTATCATTCTTATAGGTAGGTATTCACTGAGTAGCCCCTGAATCCATTTCCATTTGCTTATAATGGAAAGGTAATATGGTGACTTAAGAGGAAAATTTTCCATGGGGAAAATACAAAATTAATTAGATAATTAGGGAAAAAGTTCTGAATTGCCTTAAAAAGAGAAAAAAACAAGAAACTAAATCTGTTGGCAGAGGAAATATAGTTAGTGATTCTGTCTGTATAACCCCAGCAGATGGAATGAGTTTGAAATGATCTACTCATGTGACACCAGCCTTTCTTCACAACCTTATTGTCCATTGCCTTCCTAAGTAAACCCTCTGCAAAGGATGAATGATAAATGTAGGAATCTTGATATCTTTAAATGCAGTATTAGAGTATACCTGAAACTACTATGGAGCATGTTTTGCCACATGAGAACTATTTTGTTTTCATTCACTGTATGCAGGCAGCTCCCATGGTTCAATTTGTCATTTCAAAGAGCTCTTTGATAAGTTTGACATGAACTCAAATCAGCAGAGGAGAAGTTACCATCAAGCATGCTTGCAAGTGTTTTTATATACACACAATAAAACCATATTGGTAAAAAAGTTGAGGAAGAGTCAACTCACTGGAAAAACACCCTGATGCTGGGACGGATTGAAGGCAAAAGGAGAAGGGGGTGGCAGAGGATGAGGTGGTTGGACAGCATCACTGACTCAATGGACATGAATTAAGTAAGCTCTGGGAGTTGGTGATGGACAGGGAAGCCTGGTGTGCTTCAGTCCATGGGGTTGCAAAGAGTCGAACATGACTGAGTAACTGAACTGCACTGAACTGAACTGAAATGTTTATTGGAAAGGTTGAGGGATTTCCTTCAGGAGCAAAGTGATGGAAATATCCATCACAAAGACTTGGATATGACTTAGCAACTAAACAACAACAACAAGAAAAAACAACAGCCTTCTTAATGTAAGTTTTAGATTTCATATTGTAGAGAAATAAAGCTAGGTTAGAGAAAAGATTTAGTTACACTTGGAGGTTTAGGACTGCCATTGTTGCCAATACCTGTTACCAGGGAAGAGTTTATGCTAAGAATTAAAAGTGCCTCTCCTAAGCACTAAAAGTTAATGCTTCTATTAAATATTAAGAAAGGTATAGAACACTTAATGGGAAAAGGATGTGTTATATAATAAGACATTAAAGAAATTTTTTTTAGAAATCAAGGGTTCTATACTGTTGTTTTTACTGTTCGGTTTTTTCTCCTATGTGTCTTAATTGCAGTCCCCAGAAAAAGACCCCACCTCTGTGCAAGCTGAATGATGCAAACAGATATCAACCATTGACAGGACTTGTTTTGATCATAAGATGGTTCTTTGCATTTGTTAAGTTCTCTAGTGTTTTAAAGTATAAGCAAGATGATTCAGCATTTTATACTTCAGTGTTCAAATCTAGTTTCGTATTTAAACATGTTATAGAGTTTCAGTGATATAATTTGAAAAAGAATCTGCATGGGAAGCTGCACCCATAAACACCTGGTCACCTTTGATAGAAGCTAGTTAGATAAGGCTATTTCAGCAGTGCAGATTTAGAGCAGAGTTATAGAAATAGATATAGAAAGAAATACATGTGTTTAGGTGTATTGAATATTCCAAGCTTGATGATACATTAGATGGAAGGAAAACGTAAAGGGACCTGTTAAGGATGCCTCAGGTCTCTGTGTTATGTGTCCTTGACATATTAAACAAGGTATTTCTTATGAACAAACATGTACTTGATATTAGTCCTATCTTAATTATAATTCCCTGCTTGTCTTTTCTTCCTCTTTTTGTTTAATTTCTAGTTCAGTTACAGTTGTTTATTTGTTTTCAAATTTATAATTCTACTTCTGTTTTCCTCTTATGGGTGATTAACCTTTTATTTTAACAAATATCTTTTAAAAATTGTTTCTTCTTTCACTTCTGTTTCTGAACAAAGCAAACCTTTTTAACTGAATTTACTATCTAGTGATCTCCCTACTGACATTCCAAAATCTGTTGTAATTACCTAGAGGGTTTTTTAAATTATATTAATTTTTTTTCTTTCTTTTTTTAAAATTTTATTTATTTATTTATTTTTTATTTTTTTATAGAATTATCTAATTGTATTTTTATTTTTATTTTTTTTTTATTTTAAAATCTTTAATTCTTACATGTGTTCCCAAACATGAACCCCCCTCCCACCTCCCTCCCCATAACATCTCTCTGCGTCATCCCCATGCACCAGCCCCAAGCATGCTGTATCCTGCGTCAGACATAGACTGGCGATTCGATTCTTACATGATAGTATACATGTTAGAATGCCATTCTCCCAAATCATCCCACCCTCTCCCTCTCCCTCTGAGTCCAAATATCCGTTATAGACAGCTGCGTCTTTTTTCCTGTCTTGCATACAGGGTCGTCATTGCCATCTTTCTAAATTCCATATATATGTGTTAGTATACTGTATCGGTGTTTTTCTTTCTGGCTTACTTCACTCTGTATAATCGGCTCCAGTTTCATCCATTCATTCTTAAAAAAAAGTCACATTTAATTCTATCATGAACACATCAAGCATTCTGCCCTAAAAAATCTTGCCATTTCGAGATAGAAAAAAAAAAAAAAAGAAAGAAAGACAGTAGTCAAGGAAGAAAGCGTCAAATAAATCAGAGTGAAGAGCCCCTTCCCCACAAGAAAAAAATGGGAAAGTACAGTTTGATGTGCACAGAAGCCTGGGTTAGGTGCACAGATCATCACTGCAGTAGTAGATAGACTGCAGGAGACTGTACAGATGGCACCCTCTTCTTGGTTTAGCATATTAGGATTCAACTGAAAAAAGAAAACAAAACCCAAAAACCCACATTTTGGGGAAAAATATCAATAACCTCAGATATGCAGATGACACCACCCTTATGGCAGCAAGTGAAGAAGAACTAAAGAGCCTCTTGATGAAAGTGAAAGAGGAGAGTGAAAAAGTTGGCTTAAAGCTCAACATTCAGGAAACGAAGATCATGGCATCTGATCCCATCACTTTATGGCAAATAGATGGGGAAACAGTAGCTGACTTAATTTTTCTGGGCTCCAAAATCACTGCAATGGTGATTGTAGCCATGAAATTAAAAGGCACTTACTCTTTGGAAGGAAAGTTATGACCAACCTAGACAGCATATTAAAAAGCAGAGATGTTACTTTGACAACAAAAGTCCATCTAGTCAAGGCTGTGGTTTTTCCAGTAGTCATGTATGGATGTGAGAGTTGGACTGTGAAGAAGGCTGAGTGCTGAAGAATTGATGCTTTTGAACTGTGGTGTTGGAGAAGACTCTTGAGAGTCCCTTGGACTGCAAGGAGACCCAACCAGTCCATCCTAAAGGAGATCAGTCCTGTGTCATTGGAAGGACTGATGTTGAAGCTGAAACTCTAATACTTTGGCCACCTGATGCGAGGAGCTGACTCATTTAAAAAAACCCTGATGCTGGGAAAGATTGAGGGCAGGAGGAGAAGGGGACGACAGAGGATGAGATGGTTGGATGGCATCACCGACTCGATGGACATGGGTTTGGGTGGACTCCGGGAGTTGGTGATGGACAAGGAGGCCTGGTGTGCTGCGGTTCATGGGGTCGCAACGAGTCGGGCGTGACTGATCGACTGAACTGAACTGAACTGAACACGCACCTCTAGGGGCTTCCCAGGAGTCTAAGTGGTAAACGAATCCACTTGCAGGAGACACAGGAGACAAAGATTTGATTTCTGGGTTGGGAAGATTCCCCTGGAGGAGAAAATGGCAACACACTCCAGTCTTCTTGCCTGGAAAATCCCATGGATGGAGGAGCCTGGTGAGCTACAGTTCATGGGGTCACAAAGACTCAGACACAACTGAGCACACAGCACAACACAAAAAATGCAGCTCAAACCTGTGTTGCACAAGGGCCAACTAATATTGTAAGCCACCTATAGATTTTTCATAAATTTAGTTAGGAAATTAGCTAATTTGCAGCATTTTCTTATATTTATTTTAAAAGTCAAAACTACATGTGAAATATTTTTTAAAAATATTTAAAATAAGTATTTTGTTTGAAAATAGAGCTATCATTTGTACTCACCTAGAACTAAGTTTGAAAATTTTAATTTTGTAAAGCAATCCAGATTTTCTCCAAGAGTTTTACTGAATTTTCATTAAAAAAAAAAAAAAATCCTTCCAGGGAAAGCGAATCAGAAATTCTGTAGAATATTATGGGGATTTTTAAGATGATATCTGAAATTTGGTGTTTTTTTGCTTTTTGTATTTGTTGATAATATATTGAGATGAACCATATTCTTTAGAGAAGTCTCTTCTAAAATACAAGGCTTTATAGAGTTTTCATTTTCAGTACGTTTAATTTATTTTAAATGTTTCTAGTGAGGAGATGTGTATCTTTAAAACTCTTTTCTTTTATAGTATGAGATGTATATGTGTGTGTATATATATATATATAATATTATTTCCCTAGTATAGAACAATAAACTGAATTACTTTGCTATGTGAAGGAATATTTAGTATTAGAATGTATTTGTGTTGAAAGTGATTCTAATGATCATCTAACTCCTCTACTTAATTGTATTAATTCATTCATTGAAAAGATATATTTGAATTATTCACTAAATGACAGGCATTATAAATACAAAAAAATAAGCTACTGAAACCCTGCAAAGATTACTAAAAAAACCATGAAGAAAATAAGACCAAATGCTGTGAAGTGAATCATTAGAACCTAGGCACAGGTTTCCCTGCCCTCCCTAACTTTTCCCTGCCTCTTAACTGCCATGCACATTTAAATATTAAAAAAATCTAACTATAGCTGCTAAAAACAGATCCAAGTCATCTGAAACCTTGGAATTATCCTAACCGTTATAATTATTAAGTGAATTACAAAAAGGCTTCTCTTACTATTCCATTATTGTCAGTCTTGTTTGTAATGACAAACTGAAATAAAATATATCTCATCAATAGTCCAGAGAAGGCAATGGCACCCCACTCCAGTACTCTTGCCTGGAAAATCCCATGGACGGAGGAGCCTGGTAGGCTGCAGTCCATGGAGTCGCTAAGGGTTGGGCACGACTGAGCAACTTCACTTTCACTTTTCACTTTCATGCATTGGAGAAGGAAATGGCAACCCACTCCAGTATTCTTGCCTGGAGAATCCCAGGGACAGAGGAGCTTAGTGGGCTGCCATCTATGGGGTCGCAGAGTCGGACATTACTGAAGCAACTTAGCAGCAGCAGCAGCACTCTGCATATAAGCTAAATAAGCAGGATGACAATACACCCTTCTCATACTCTTCCCAATTTTGAACCAATCAGTTGTTGCATGTCTGGTTCTAACTGTTGCTTCTTGACCTGCATATAGTTTTCTCAGGAGGCAGGAAAGGTAGTCTGGTATCTCCCATTCTTGAAGAATTTTCCACAGTTTGTTGTGAGCCACACAGTCAAAGACTTTAGTGTAGTCAATAAAGCAGAATTTCGTGTTTTTCTGAAATTCCCTTGTTTAATCCATGATCCAACAGATGCTGGCAATTTGACCACTGGTTCCTCTTCCATTTCTAAATCCAGCTTGCCCATCTGGAAGTTCTCAGTTCACATACTGTTGAAGCCTAGCTTGGAGGATTTTGAGCATTATTTTGCTAGTATATGAAGTGAGCACAAGAGTATGTTAGTTTGGACATTCTTTGGCCTTGCCCTTCTTTGGGATTGAAATGAAAACTGAACATTTCCAACCCTGTGGCCCCTGCTGAGTTTTCCAATTCTGCTGGCATGTTGAATACAGCGCTTTAATAGCATCATCATCTAGGATTTGAAATAGCTCAGTTGGAGTTCCAACACCTCCACTAGCGTTGTTTGTAGTCAAATTTCCTCAGGTAAGGCAAGGTGAAGTTGCTCAGTCATGCCCAACTCTTTGCGACCCCGTGGACTGTAACCTACTAGGCTTCTCCGTCCATGGGATTCTCCAGGCAAGGATACTGGAGTGGATTGCCATTTCCTTCTCCAGGGGATCTTCCTGACCCAGGGATCGATCCCAGGTCTCCCACACTCGAGGCAGATGTGCTAACCTCTGAGCCACCAGGGAATTTCACACTCTATGATGTCTGGCTGTAGGTGAGTCACCACACCATTATGATTATTCGGGAAATAAAGACCATTTTTTTACAGTTATTCTGTATATTCTTGCCCCCTCTTCTTAATCTCTCCAAGTTCTGTTAGATCCATACAATTTCTGTCCTTTATTATACCCATCTTTGCATGGAATATTCCCTTGGTTTTTCCAATTTTCTTGAAAAGATCTTTAGTCTTTCCCTTTCTGTTTTTTCCCTCTATTTCTTTGCCTTGTTCACTTAAGAAGACTTTCTTATCTTTCCTTGCTCTTCTCTGGATCTCTGCATTCAGTTGGGTATATCTTTCCCTTTGTCCTTTGCCTTTAACTTTTCTTTTTTTCTCAGCAATTTATAAGGTCTCCACAGACAACCATTTTGCCTTCTTTGATTTCTTTTTCTTTGGGATAGTTTTTGTCACTGCATTCTGTACAGTGTTAGGAAACTCCATCCATAGTTCTTCAGCCACTCTGGCTACCAGATCTAATCCCTTGAATCTATTTGTCACTTCCACTGTATAATCACAAGGGATTAGATTTAGGTCATACCTGAATGGCCTAGTGGTTTTCCCTATTTTCTTCAATTTAATTCTGAATTTTGCAATAAGGAGCTCATGATCCAAGCCACAGTCAGCGCCTGGTCTTGCTTTTACTAACTGTATAGAGCTTCTCCATCTTCGGCTGCAAATAATATAATCAATCTGATTTTGGTATTCACCCTCTGGTCCATGTGTAGAGTTGTCTGTTGTGTTGTTGGAAGAGGGTGTTTGCTATGGCCAGTGCATTCTTTTGGCAAAATTCTGTTAGCCTTTGCCCTGCTTCATTCTGTACTCCAAGGTCAGACTTGCCTCTTACTCAATTCTCTCTTGACTTCCTCCTTTTGAATTCCAGTCCCCTATGATGAAAACAAAATCTTTTTGGGGTGTTAGTCATACAAGGTCTTGTGGGTCTTCTTAAAACCATTCGACTTCAGCTTCTTCAGCATTACTTGTTGGCACATATACTTGGATTACTGTGATATTGTATGGTTTGCCTTAGAAATGAACAGGGATCATTCTGTTGTTTTTGAGATTGCACTCAAGTACTGCACTTCAGACTCTTATTAAGACTATGAGGGCTACTCCATTTGTTTTAAGGGATTCTTGTCCACAGTAGTAGATATAATGTTCATATGAATTAAATTTGCTCATGCCTGTCCATTTTAGTTTTCTGATTTCTAAAGTGTCATGGTTCACTCTTGCCATCTCCTGTTTGACCACATTCAATACTCACTGGAAAAGGCTCTGATGCTGGGAGGGATTGGGGGCAGGAGGAACAGGGGACGACAGAGGATGAGATGGCTGAATGGCATCACTGACTCAATGGATGTGAGTTTGAGTGAACTCTGGGAGATGGTGACGTACAGGGAGGCCTGGCGTGCTGCGATTCATGGGGTCGCAAAGAGTCGGACACGACTGAGGGACTGAACTGAACTGAACTGAACTGAACTGAACTGAATTTACTTTGATTCATGGACCTAACATTCCAGCTTCTCTGTGACTAAAGCCATGTTTTATTTGCATCTCAGTGTTTCTTTATTGCAGAGATAAACATGTCTCCCTTCTCTCATTGTAGGAGCACCATCATTGCAAATACTAATGCTAGTTTCCAGAATATCTTTTTTCAAGTATTCAATAATTGTTTGAAGTTTTTTTTTTTACATATTTCTACTGTACAAATACATTTCTTTCAGATATTTTTTCATCAAATATTCCACCTAGTACTATCAACTGTGCATAAGGACTAGCATCTGCAAATTTGTCCAAAATGCGATAAATATTTTTTTAAATCTAATAATCTTCTGGGTTTGCATTGTCTTTATGTCATCTGGCATGTTGTCATTTCATGTTATAAGAGTTTATTTCAATAGTAAATGTTTTATTTCTTTGATGAATTGGTGTGAAACATAGCATTGAAAATTGCAAATCAGCTGGGAAAATAAGCAATTTTGCATCTATGTGAGACATTTTGAATTTAACTGTTGATTGCAGTATTTTCCAAACAGCTTCTTGATCTTGATCTGAAAATGCGGTAAATGATCTCATTGAAGCATAGTTTTTCTTAATCTGAATTAGAAAAAAAAAATGAGCTGAAATGAGTTCAACTATTTTTTTTTTCCCCATCAAGTATTGGTGGTCTGGTTGGCACTATTGCATTATTTAACTTTTTCGGACAGATAAAACCCTTAGACTATGAAAGTGAAACATACTGAAGAATATATATTAAATTTTAGGTAGCCCTCACATATAGTACCTTTTATTCTGGTGTGCAGTATAGGAAACATTTTATATTAATTTCCATTTAATTCTATAATTATTTTTAAATAATATAAATTGTGGGCTTCTTTGGTGACTCAGTGGTAAAGAATCCACTGCTAATGTAGGAAACACAGGTTTGATCCCTGGGTCAGGAAGATCCCCTGGAGAAGGAAATGGCAATCCACTCCAGTATTCTTGCCTGGAGAATCCCATGGACAAAGGAACTTGGTGGGCTACAGTCCATGGGGTTGCAAAAGAGTCAGACACACCTTAGTGACTAAGTAACAAAAGTATAAGTTGCATACTCATGTAAAGATAAACACTTTGAAGAAGTACTTTTCTGGAGATACAGAGTTCCCCTTTTATGAATGATTAAGTTGAAAAATTTTTGATTAGTATTTTTACAAATAAGCACTGTTTGGTATTTTGGAAAACAGGTAGTAATTCATAACATAAATCCATCATGAAAAAGAATTTCATCAATTGTTAACATCAAATACAAAAAAATAAGTCACCATAATCAGTTATAGTTTGTATAGAAGCGTGTGATAACAAATACTACTACTAGTGCTATTGAGAAAGATATGTCATATGGAAACTGTTTACAAATGTATTGTGACAAATGTAGAATTACTTAGTAAAAATAAGCACTAAATCTTTTAAAACCTGTGAGAAAAATATAGAACTTTGCTTCCTACCATACCTAAAATGACAATCACACTTTATTAGTGTTTGAAGAATAGTGTCAAGTTTGGGTGCTGTGTGATCCCAGAAAAGAAAAATCTAACTGGTGGGGCTGCGTATTAAATCTTTTATGCCCAGAGAAGGAAAAGATGATTAAATGTAGTCATTTTACAGAACAAGCCAAAAGAGTGTTATTACAATTGTTGTAAAATTTTGAATGGTTGTTAAAATAATTTTGAATTTTTATTACTGTAAAAATTTATAAACATTGATATTTCATGGCCTACCAACCCATTTGTGGCTCACCTGAAAGCTATATCATTCTAAGTTTGGAAACTTTTTATTATGTATAACTTTATATAAATGAGAAATAATTTACAAGGAAAAAAAGTGAATCTTTACAAATAAGATATTTTAAATATTGTTTGGAGATTTTAAGTACAGTATACAAATATTCTCATTGGACTGCTTCCTACCACAGTTGATGAGAGTTTAAGAAAGAAATATTTGTTTTGAATGGTAAAATATGTATCACGTTAAACATGAATGTGACACAAAATATAAAATATCTTTGAAATATGTTAATTGTTACCAAAATTTTAATGTTTATTCTGTTTCAATGTTGACAAGATATTTTCATAAAAACTAACATTGGAAGGACTGATGCTGAAGCTGAAACACCAATACTTTGGCCACCTGATGCGAAGAGCTGACTCGTTTGAAAAGACCCTGATGCTGGGAAAGATTGAGGGCAGGAGGAGAAGGGGACGACAGAGGATGAGATGGTTGGATGGCATCAATGGATGGTTGGATGGCGACTTAATGGACATGGGTTTGAGTGGACTCTGGGAGTTGGTGATGGACAGGGAGGCCTGGCGTGCTGCGGTTCATGGGGTCGCAAAGAGTCAGATACAACTGAGTGAATGAACTGAATTGAACTGAACATAGTTACACCTAGGAAAAGCTTGTGAGGCAGGCAGTTATTACAAAGAAGAGAATATTGTCTCAGAATAACTCAAATAATTTCACTAAAATCACATGCCTTATACAATTAGAAAATACCCTGAAGTTTTAAAGTTTGCCTGAGTTTCACATAATCTCAAATTTGTTAAATGTAGCTTGATAGTTGAGATGAATTCCTAATGAGTTAGCTTAAGTAGGACCAATTGATAATCATATAGTGTGCTAAATACGGTGCTTGGTAATATTCAATTTGCAGTGACAAACTGGCATTTAGGTTTTAGTCTGGATAATACATTTTCTAATACATAATAATAAACAATAATAAATAGATTGTCACCTTCATCCACCAGGTTTTGTACAATTTGAGAATATTGCATTGGTGTATTTCACTACCTCCAAAATAAATCTATGTGTCTATAATACCTAGACCACTTTACTTATACTCTAATTGACATACTAATGGAATAATAAATTAGCATCATGCATGTATGTGTTTGGGTATGTGTACATAGGTATGATATATTTTAAATCTATATGTTATAAAATATTGTTAAAATGGTAATAAAACTTTCCTTCTCATCAGGTTGAGACAATCTACTAAACACTCTCAGGCATTGTACAGAAGAATGTGAAGCTTAAGAGTCAGTCTTCTGTTATAATTCTTTCGGTTCTACACTTGATTTCTAGGCTTAACCTCATTTTGATTTCTTTACATTACTTAACAAACTTTGTCTTCCTTTTTAAATCAGTGCATCCTCCACCAGGAAATTCATTCTGTTTCTTTCTGACCACTACTTCATTCTCTGCTCCATTATTTAATAATTTTGATACTTTGGGTTTCACATACAGCCTTCTTCATCCAAGAGGGAAAAAAATTCATCATTGACTGAAAACAGTGAAATATCATTCCCCATCAATTTACAGAAACTTAACCCAGGTGGCACTCATGGTAAAGAACCTGCCTGCTGATGTAGGAGATCGAAGAGATGCTGATTGGATCCCTGGTTCTGGAAGATCCCCTGGAGGAGGCCATGGCAACCCACTCCAGTATTATTGCCTGGATAATCCCCAAGAACAGAGGAACCTGGTGGGCTTCAGTCCATGGGGTCACAAAGAGTTGGACACAACTGAAGTGACTTGGCACACACACACACACACACACACACACAACTTTCTAGCAACTTCCTAAATCATTCTTCATCAGTAATAACAGTCACAAAATGTGCTCTCTGCTTGTTTAATTTATCTCTGTGTTGCAGACTTTGGAAGTCTGCAGGCTTCACTGCACACAAAAATATTAGGTTCACAAAAGAAAATATTTAGTATGTGATGTTTAAATGTAAGAACTCATAGTTTTTAATAAAAACAAGCCACAATTCTAATATTAAAAATAGTTTTCGTTTTAGTTCTTCATTCAAAACAACAGTTACTTGAACAATTAAAATTAGAAGTATAATTTTTGTTATTCCTTTTTTAAACTTTCAGTAGTTATGTGTCCTTTTATATCTCCATTTCTTTGTGTAAATTGCTTCTTTATTATCCCACTGCCTGCTAACTGTACTTTGAATACAGTACTCTAGGAATGACATATAATGACAATTTATGCCATTTTATGAAAGTGACAATAATTTTCATAAAGATTCTTTATCTCTTTAATTTGGGATCAAATGGAATAATGTTTCTGAGAACATGCAGCATTTTTGCATTTTTACTGAAGAGGGATCATTATGGGATCTTGACATCATTGTAGCAAATAGAAATGCTGCTGCTGCTAAGTCACTTCAGTCGTGTCCAACTCTGTGCAACCCCATAGATGGCAGCCCACCGGGCTCCCCCATCCCTGGGATTCTCCAGGCAAGAACAATGAAGTGGGTTGCCATTTCCTTCTCCAATGCATCAAAGTGAAAAGTGAAAGTGAAGTCACTCAATCGTGTCCGACTTAGCAACCCCATGGACTGCAGCTACCAGGCTCCTCTGTCCATGGGATTTTCCAGGCAACAGTACTGGAGTGGGGTGCCATTGCCTTCTCCATAGAAACGCTACAGCATGCCAAAAGAAGTGTAAGATTTAATGGAGGCTTTTCTAAAAGCATTTCAAAAACAAATTTGAAAATGTGTACACAAGGTTTTGGTTTTTGTATATGCTTTTTTCTTTTTTAGAAATTGTTTTGTTTTGTGCACAATTATTCAGAGAACCTTATAAAGCAATAGATTTTGTGATGTGCAAATAGAGATGAAAAAGGGGTGTCTAAGTTTCCACGTCAGTAAATTCTAGATACTACTGACCATCAGAAGGAATCAGAGGAAAAAACAGAAAAAATATAGGAGAAAAGCCTAATTTTAAATAGGACATGAAATGAAATAATATATCACAAGATTTTAAACAAAATAAAAATCAACATAGTGAGCCTCTTGAGCATAAGGATTCCTGTTTCTCCACTGGTGTATCAAGTACCAGTAACACAGGAAACACAATATTTTTTTCATGAATGAATGAATAAGTAGATAAGAAGTAGTTGCCAGGGCCTGGCATGAGGAAAGCCAGGAGATAAATCTCAAAAGAACAAAGGAAATAACAAAATTGTCAGCCAAATATCAACCTAGGTAAACACCCTTAAAGTAACCTGAGTAAAACCAGCAATGAAAGAGATGAAGCTTCACTGACATTTGAATATCATTATATGATTTTAATTCTTAATTACATATATATATATATACACACACTTTTTTTCATGCCACATTTCCATGCAAGTTCAGTAGTGCCTGGTTCAAGACCAATGTCAAGTTAAAAATGTATCTGTTAACTCCTAAAGCGTTCTGAGGAACTAGGCTTAATGGAGGGAGGAGTAATTGTGTCCATGTATGGACCCAGGAAAAGCAGAACCATTCACTGTTTTTAGCGTATTAAACATTAGGTCTGAGGCATTCCACATGCAGTGACAAACTGTAAGATTTCCAACATATATAAGGATTCAGACATTTGCTTTGGAATTTCTGAAGGTAAAGTGATTATGTAAACATAGGAGCAACAACTTTTCATCTCAACTTTTCTGAGATAAAATTATTTCCTGTTACAGAAATATGACAAAAGCCTGCTTCTCATAGTCCTCTTGAGTGGGTAGAAAACCTGTTATTTTAGTTATTGTAGTTAACTCTCTGATCATAAAAGACATCCCCGAAGGCCAATCTTGAATCCCAAACTTCAGCCACTGTGACATCTGGGGGGTGACACTTGAGATCTTTCACTAAAGAGGAAGCAACTCAATGACCTCTTCCTCTCTCGTTTCTGCACTCTGCATTCCTATTAGTGTTATGCTGTCTCATGACATCATGAGCTGTTGAGAAGGAAGCAATATGCAAAGTCATGGTACTCAGTAACTACTGCAAATCATCATTTCCTTCTTTTTCTTTAAATCTTTATTTACTTATTTATTTTCATTTTTAATGACATTTGTTGCTTTTTTCTAATTTTATAAGCAATACGTATGCATTGCAGACAACTAGAAAAACATAAAAGCATAAAGTAAAAATTAACAATCCGTAATTTCTACCCCCAGAGATAACCATCATTAGCGTTTTGATGCATTTTCTCCAAGTGTCTACATATGTTGTTTAACTGAAATATAATTGATTGACAACACTATGTTCTTTCCAGGTATACAACATAGTGGTTTCTATACATTTCAAAACAATCACCATGCTATGTCTAGTTAACATACGTCACTGTGCAAAGATACAGCAATTTAACTGGATATAGTTCATTCCTGTTACTCATTTTTTTGGTAACTGAAAGTTTGTACCTCCTAATCTTCCTCATCTATTTCACTTATTGCCCACCCCTTTCCCCTCTGGCCACCACCTATTTACTCTCTGTATCTATGAGTCTATTCTGCTTTGTTATATGTGTTCAGTTGTCTTTTGTTTTATATATATTCCACTTATAAGTTAAATGATACTGTAAATCTAACCAAATTATCAAAAATGGCAATAATTCATTAATTTTTATGACTGAAAATTATTCCATTGTATATTGGTGGCTCAACAAGGAGCTACTGTATAGCAAAAGAAACTCTACTCAATACTCTGTAAAAATTTATATGGGAAGGTGAGTGTGTGTTTGTCACCCAGTCGTGTCCAACTCTTTGCAACCCAATGGATTAGACTAGCCCAGCCCACCAGGATCCTCTGTCCCTGGGGTTCTCCAGGCAAGAATACTGGAGGGGGTTGCCATTCTCTTCTCTAGAGGATCTTCCTAACCCAGAGATTGAACCCTATTCTCCTGTACTGCAGGTGGATTCTTTACTCTCTGAGCCACAAGGGAAGTCCTTATATGGGAAAATAGTCGATATATGCATATGTATAATTGAATCACTTTGCAATATACCTGAAACTAATACAACACTGTAAATCAACTATATGCCAATATAAAATAAACATTAAAAAGAATCCCTTCTGGATATTTGAAATTAAAAATCAATGATAATGTAA
The DNA here is from genome assembly GCF_023091745.1 of Budorcas taxicolor. Classification (NCBI taxonomy): domain Eukaryota; kingdom Metazoa; phylum Chordata; class Mammalia; order Artiodactyla; family Bovidae; genus Budorcas; species Budorcas taxicolor. Next base: position 21,301,513 of record NC_068934.1, read on the forward strand.
AACAAAACAAAACAAAACAAAACTAATGCCCAACACAGAGATGGTGCTCATACATATATGTTGAGAAAATAATCAAAGGCATATTGTGTATGCCTAAGACCTGTTACTAGTGGCAACTCACAAATTCAGCCAGCATTAGTTAAAAACCTACTGTTTGTTGCCAGGTGTGTGCACCAGATGCTGAATGTAATACATTAAAATGTAAGACATGACGGAAACCCTCTGGGACAGTTGTGAGTGGGAAACCAGATGTAGTTAGGACAATGAGGTGAGTGAAAATAGGAGCCTCTCGATGTGAACACTTCAAAATGAGGGGCACAGAAAACAAATTTGAGATGGGCTGAGTACACTGGGCTAGAGAAGACAGAGGTACCTAGTTTGCAAGGAAATAATATGACCACTGCTCCAGAGAGTGTCCGTTTGCATGCAAGGGAAGACGAAAAGCATTGCCTTAGAAACTGGTTACATTAGTGTCACACTTTCTCTAGTTTACAGTGTTCCAGGCACACTTTCCTTTTTTCAGGTTATTCAAATAAGCCAAGTGTTGTTTTTTTTTTTTTTTTCTTTTTTCCTCACCTGAAGGCCTTGACATGCAATTTTCTTTGCCTTAAATATACTTTGTTTCCTTCCTTTCTGATGATTCACACCAGTTTCCTTTCAGTTCTCAGCTGAAATTGTATATTTTTATAGAAAACTTCCCTCTCTTCTCTCCCTACTCACCCCAGACACTCACTGCCCTCTCTCTGATTAGGCCAGCTTGTCCTACAGTATATTTTCATTGGATTTCATAAATCTTTGTGGGACACTTGCAATGAATGTAATTAAATAAAATAATTAATTTTAATTTGCTGTTTCTTGTCTTAATTGTTTTATCACTGGAATGTTAGCTCCATGCTTAAAGAGGTTTTATCTCCTACATCAACAACTAAAAGAATAATTTTTGACAGAAGGCATTCATTAAATTTTTATTGAATTACTCATGGCATATCAGCTTTCTAAGGTGTTTGTCCAAAGATAACAGTGTCCCCAAAACTGTTGATTGAGTTGAGTCCCCTAACCTCAAGGGTAAAATTTCCATCCACTATGGAAAATTTTGAGTCACCTAGATGCATAGATGGTTACTATTTTAAAAAGCTGAAAATTTAAGAACCCAAAGATTTTGGCCCACTAGCAATTTATAAAAAGTGATTGTTGCTGATGTTGTTGTTTTAGCATATGCTCAAACAACTCAGTAACAGTAATTTTGAATGCTGAACAAAGATTTCTTTCTACTGATTTCTGCATGTTCCACCTGCTCCCTGGATGTAATCAAGCTTTAGAAGATTTAATCCTTCCCCACCCATGTCTCATTCAACCATCCTTGTCACTGAGCAAATACAGTTCCTTTTGGCCAAAGTCATCTTCCTTATGTCTATTGCTCTCTGGTCCTGTCTTTGATTTTTAGAGTTTCTAACAGATCTCAGGACTGAATGAAGTACAGGCTGGAATCAAAATTGCCAGGAGAAATATCAATAACCTCAGATATGCATATGACACCGCCCTTATGGCAGAAAATGAAGAAGAACTAAAGAGCCTCTTGATGAAAGTGAAAGAGGAAAGTGAAGAAGTTGGTTTAAAACTCAACATTCAGAAAACTGAGATCATGGCATCCTATCCCATTACTTCATGGCAAATGGATGGGGAAACAATGGAAACAATGACAGACTTTTTTTTTTTTTTTTTTTGGCTCCACAATTACTGCAGATGATGACTGAAACCATGAAATTAAAGATGCTTGATGCTTGGAAGAAAAGTTTTGAGCAACCTAGACAGCATATTAAAGAGCAGAGACATTACTTTGCTAATAAAGGTCCGTCTAATCAAAGCTTTGGTTTTTTCATTTTATAGTCATTTATGGATGTGAGAGTTGGACTATAAAAGCTGAGCACCGAAGAATTGGTGCTTTTGAACTGTGGTGTTGAACAATACTCTTGAGAATCCCTTGGACAGCAAGGAAATCAAACCAGTCCATCCTAAAGGAAATTATTTCTGAGTATTCATTGGAAGGACTGATGCTGAAGCTGAAGCTCCAATACTTTGGCCACCTGATGTGAAGAACTGACTCATTTGCAAAGACCCTGATGCTGGGAATGATTGAAGGTGGGAGAAGGGGATGACAGAGTGTGAGATGGGTGGATGGCATCACTGACTCAATGGACATGAGTCTGAGTAAGCTCTGGGAGTTGGTGATGGACAGGGAAGCCTGGTGTGCTGCAGGCCATGCAGTAGCAAAGAATTGGACAATACTTAGCAACTGAGCAAAAACACAAAAGTTACTGTCTTAAAATTAGTGATAAGGAGCCTGAAACTTGCAGATAATGTCTCTAGACTTCTACAACTCTGGGATATGAGAGAGAAAAGTGTCCTCATTTTAAAGGAACATTAAAAAGTCTGTCTTAAGGGAAAAGTGCCCCTCTCCCTAGAGGATGCAGTTGTAGTTACGGATTGAGGCAAGCAGGTAGAGATTACATATGATAAGAGGAGGGAACTGCCACCCATTTCCACCCACTGACAATTTTGACAATTAAGCCCTAGACACTGTACACCCAAATTTCTATCATCATTGAGATGATATATTGTCCATGTGGTTGAACCACAGAATAATAGAGCTTCAGTAGTCCATATTGTGTTCAAACCAACAAATTTGATCTCTTTCCTCTAACTCTTTCCAACGCCTTCCTTTTACATATTATTTTTTCTTTTTGTCATTTCAATATTCATCTCCCATTGCTACACATTGGAACATATCAACTACTATGTTGTGGCATAATATTAACACTGAAATGATAATTTTTCAGATCAAATCCAAGATGAATTTAGAATAAAAACCTTAAGTTTACCTTCTTTGCCTTGGTTATTGGAAGACTTCAAAGCAGCTTGCCTTTAAAGGACCAAATAACTATTCATACCAGGGTCTTGTTTCCATTGAACTAACACTCCTAAGCTTCCTCACTGTGTTCTGGATGAATAAATGCTTGTTTAGGCCTGATGTGTGCCTGAATAACACGAACCTGAGGAATCTCTGCTTGCTTGCTTGCTTCTTGGAAGAAAAGCTATGACCAACCCAGACAGCATATTAAAAAGCAGAGACATTACTTTACTAACAAAGGTCCATCTAGTCAAAGCTATGGTTTTTTCCAGTAGTCATGTATGGATATGAGAGTTGGACTGTAAAGAAAGCTGAGCACTGAAGAACTGATACTTTTGAACTATGGTGTTGGAGAAGACTCGTGAGAGTCCCTTGGACTGCAAGGATATCCAACCAGCCAATCCTAAAGGAGATGAGTCCTGAATATTCATTGGAAGGACTAATGCTGAAGCTGAAGCTCCAATACTATGGCCGAAATATCTAAAGTCCACTCTAGAGACTGATCTTCCCAGGTGGCACTAATGGTGAAGAACCCACCTACCAGTGCAAGTGACATAAGAGATGTGGGCTCGATTCCTGGGTCAGGAAGATCACCTGGATAAGGGTGAGGCATGGCAACTCACTCCAGTATACTTGCCAGGAGAATCCCGTGGATAGAGGAGCCTTGCAGGGTCCATGCGGTCTCAAAGAGTCGAACTAAAGCGACTTAGTACACATTTACATTCTAGAGATTACCTAAATCAAATTTGTTTCCAAAAGGAGTGGAAATCTTCACATCTAGTGACAGAATAATGCAATTTAAAATTACCAATTTATTTAGCTTTATCCAATACATTGTTAAAAATTAGATAAATTAAGAAAATCAAAAGAAAAAATAAAGGAAATAAAAAGAATTGTGTTTACTCAAGTTTGCAAAGTCCCTCCCTTTCCATCAAAAGTTAAGGAAAGCAGATACGGGAGTAAGTATCAACCTAGCCTCATTCCAACATGACTTATATTTTAGACCATACATAGAATAGAAATGTTTCCATTCTGTTCAGTTCAGTTGCTCAGTTGTGTCTGACTCTTTGTGACCTCTTGGATTGCAGCACACCAGGGTTCCCTGTCCGTCACTAACTTCCGGAGCTTGCTCAAACTCATGTCCTTTGAGTCTGTGATGCCATCCAACCATCTTATCCTCCCTTGCCCCCTTATCCTCCTGCCTTCAACCTTTCCCAGCATCAGGGTCTTTTCCAATGAGTCAGTTCTTCGCATCAGGTGACCAAAGTATTGGACCTTCAGCTTCAGCATCAGTCCTTCCAATGGGTATTCAGGACTCATTTTCTTTAGGATGGACTGGTTTGATCTCCTTGCAGTCCAAGGGACTCTCAAGAGTCTTCTCCAACACCACAGTTCAAAAGCATGAGTTTCTGTCACTCAGTTTTCTTCATAGTCCAGTTCTCACATCCATACATGATTTCTGGAAATGTTCTGCAGTCTTCACTGCCAATATAATAGACCCTAGCCACATGTGTTTATTGAGTGCTTTAATGGTGTTTAGTGTTACTGAATCATTGCATTTTAAATTTTACTTAAGTTTAATTTACGTGAATTTACATTTATATAGCATGTGTGGTTAGTGGCTACTATAGCTACATAGCTGGAAACTGTTTTTCAGAATTCAGTGCTTTTCCACACCCACACTACTGACTGAAAATTGTGAACTTTTTCCTTTTATTACTTCCTCTCCACAATATGAACTTTGTATAATTTACTTTTTGCCTACAATGATTCATATAGAGTCTGACACATATTAAATGCTCAAAAATGTTTATTAAATGAATAACTGATGAATAGATAAACTAAAAAAATTGCAACTGTTTCAATTCTTGAAAACATTTTGCTAATTCAAGTGTTTTTAAGAATGTCGAATGGTCATGTTAAGGCTATCAGAATCCTATTACCTGTCAAAAAAAAAAAAAAGACATAATTTTGTCATGTATCTATTTTTATAGATATTAAAGTGTTTCTAAAATTTTATTAAAATGTCCTGAATCTAATAAAAACAAACAGATATTGAAATAAGAGATGCAATTTCTGGGGGTAGATTACAAGAGAAATAAAAATAGATTACAAGAGGTATTATATCCTACTCATTTAGATGGGAAGATTTAAGTTATTTATTCATCTGTCAAGTAATGTTTTATGGATTATAGATGCATAGAATTAGGTAAATCATAATCATTGATTTGTGGTCATCTTCGAATTATGTGTGATTCTATGCCTCGGAATAAAAGAAAAGTCCAAAAGCATATCCTATTTTGTAATTATTTTAGTGCTACTTACCTAATAAATTTTTGTAAGCAACATTTAAACATTGATTAAATAAGTTATTGTGTCTCCATATGAAGAATCAGTTAAGCATAATGCTAACAAAAATTAATATAGTACAAATAAGAAAATAAAGCAAATACAAGTTGAATCTTTGATAATATTCTATCTTTTAAAAATAAATATTCTGTTTCTTGATGAAAGTCTGGAAGAAAGTACGTTGGGAAAAAAGTACTGTTATGTTGACTATAAATTTTGGAGGATCAGTTATTTTTAAATTTTGTGTGTTTGATATATTAGAATTATATATTTTGTAGTATATAATAATTTAAGGGAAGATAACTCATTGATACACATAAGAGACTGTAAAATCAAATATGAATTAGAAACTAATCCATGCAGATAAATTATACTGTTTAATATAAAAATGAAAAGTATTAGATTTCAGTTTGTCAGCTGAATTTTTAATGTGATGTTTTTCTTTCATTTACCATAAGATGTTTTACAAAATCCATTTGAATGTAAGATCTTGAACCATTTTGAAAGATTGTGTCATTTTAAATGTGTTTTATTGAAATTGTGCAACACAATGAGACAACAGATATTTATAAAATAAGCCTTATGCATGTGATATTAGGGATGTTCACCAAACATTTCCAGCTATCTCTGTTTGGAGACATGATAGCAATGTCTCTCATCATCCCCTTTTAAAATCAGGCATGACCAGGTTACCTGCAGTAGCCGATAAAATGTTGATACAATTGATAAATGTCCCTTCTAGGAAGAAAACTTTGTGAGTCAGAAGGTGATTTGTTTTATACTTTTCCTATATTGAGGTGGTTTTGGAAGCACACACGGGCTTCCGTATACCTGAGTCTTTAAGTGACTATGATGATATACTACCAACCCTTGACATACCAGTAGCATGGGCATGACACTGATATTTCCCTTATTAAGAATCTGCTAATTCAGTTCTGTATAAATAAGAATTTCCATAAAAAAACACTGTTTGAAAATGCATTTATTTCCAAAAAAGAAATATATAGCTCCAACTAAAGAGAGCATAGCAGGAGCGTGGCAAATCATGAATTAGAAGATTCAATCCTATAAAATATTTTATAGTAATTGCTGTCACCCCCAAGCTTATTAAAGCTCAATATTCAGAAAACAAAGATCATGGCATCAGTCCCATCACTTCATGAAAAATAGATGGAGAAACAGTGGAAACGGTGGCAGACTTTCCTTTTTTGGGCTCCAAAATCACTGCAGATGGTGACTGCAGCCATGAAATTAAAAGATGGTTACTCCTTGGAAAAAAAGTTATAACCAAACTAGACAGCATATTAAAAAGCAGAGACATTACTTTGCCAACAAAAGTCCGTCTAGTCAAGGCTATGGTTTCTCCAGTGGTCATATATGCATGTGAGAGTTGGACTATGAAAAAAGCTGAGCACTGAAGAATTGATGCTTTTGAACTATGGCGTTGGAGAAGACTCTTGAGAGTCCCTTGGACTAAAAGGGGATCCAACTAGTCCATCTTAAAGGAGATCAGTTCTGAATATTCATTGGAAGGACTGATGCTGAAGCTGAAACTCCAATACTTTGGCCACCTCAAGCGAAGAGCTGACTCATTTGAAAAGACCCTGATGCTGGGAAAGATTGAAGGCAGGAGGAGAAGGGGATGACAAAGGATGAGATGGTTGGACGGCATCACCAACTCAATGGGCATGAGTTTGAATAAACCCTGGGAGTTGGTGGTGGACAGGGAGGCCTGGCTTGCTGCAGTCCATGGGGTTGCTAAGAGTCGGACATGACTGAGAGAAGTGAACTGAACTAAACAAGCTTACTACAGACAATAAATGGTAAAAGCACACAAGGACTGCAAGGGATGGGTCCTGTAATGTTTAACAATATCTCGACCATACTGAACATTTAATAATTATTAGTTAATAAACTTTCTTATCTGTCGCTAATATGACATCTAGCATTTGTTTTGTTTTGGTTTGCTTTTTAATCTGAATTTTTAATTTGGCATACAAAACAGCTCTATTAAGCAAGTGAGATATGAAAAAACTAGGAATTGAACTTTTACAGACAGACCCCATTAAAAATTCTTCAGCATAGCAATTTAAGTTTAGATGCAGTATAGTCAATGATGAGGAGAAAGGGGCAAATAAGCATAGATGAAGCCATAATAAATAAGCTTTTAATTATTTTATTAGCTTCATCAGTTCCCTAATATAGGAAGAGTAGGCTTCTGGGATAAAATTAAATTTTGGATAATATTCATGACTTTACTATACTTGATAAAGCATCTCAACCATAAAATCCAGATAATTTAATGAAAAGTAAGCTTGTATAAAAAATGTCATGTTTAATAGGCAAAAAATTGGACATATCATTGAAGACATCAGGAAAAAAAAATTGCACTAAGGGGAAAAATGCTTTCAGGTAATATCGGAAATGGGCTTTCCCAGGTGGCTCAGTGGGTAAAGGACCTGCCTGTAATGGAGTAGATGCTGGAGATATGGGTTTGATTCCTGGGTTGGGAAGATCCCCTGGAGGAAGGCACAGCAACCCACTCTGGTATTCTTGCCTGGAAATACCCATGGACAGAGGAGCCTGGCAGCCTACAGTCCATAGGTCACAAAGAGTCAGATATGACTGAAGCGACTGAGCACAGCCCAGTAATATCAGAAATATAAATGTACCCTTGATTCTTGAACAAAATCTTAACATATTACAAAAGTCTCAGTGTATGAGACAATTCCAAGAAGAGATGATTTCTAGTGAAACAGAGCTGTGCTTTATTTCTTTTGAAAAGAATTCAAATCTGACTTAGATTTGAATTGCTGACTTGATAAAATGATAGATCATGTAATAGTCTTCCTGAGTACATCTTCAGAACTGACAATGAGATAAGAAAGAATAGTCTTTATTCAATTATAGTTAAAAGCAGAAGATGCACAATGGAAATACCCACAGAAGTAAAAACCCAACATAATGAGATATCACTTTGCACCTGCTAATTATTTATATTTTATTTGTTTTATTATTTTTCATATATTGTTTATTGTATTACTCCACCTTCTTGTACCCTCTATTCCTGAATTACACTTGCAAAAACACACCATATTGTAAACACTGTGAGAACAAAAAAGCATTCTTTGTTTTGATATTATACCCCCAGGGTCTAGAACTGTGGTAATTAATTAATGTATGTTGAATAAATGAATTTAGTAAAGATTAAAATAGGGCTTCCCAGGTAGGGGAGTGCATAGGTAGTCAACGCAACGCAGGAGGCATGAGTTCGACCCCTGGGTCAGGAAAATCCTCTTGAGGAGGAAATGTCAACCCACTCCAGTATCTTGCCTGGGAAATCCAATGGACAAAGGAGACTGGCAGGATACTGTCCATCGGGTCTCAAACAGTTGGACATAACTGAGCAACAACAGCCCACTCTTAGCCCCTTAGCCCAAAGATTAAAAAAAAAAAAAAAATCTCACCGGGATAAAAAAGTTGTGAGGAAGCATCTACCATTAAAACTACTGTATAGTTTGGGCTTATATTCTTAGTCATCTATGTTCACATTCTTGCAAAATTTAAACTTGCAGCCTAGACCTTGAACTTGGTACCTTTTACTTATTGTTCCTTAAGCAAATAAGTATCCTCCAAATTTATATATTATTTTAGATTTTCATGAGTTTTAGGACAATTTATGTGTTTTATGTCATGTATGTCTCAAATTGTTTAGAGCTGTGTATTAACAAAACCTTTTGATTTGTGTGATAGAGTACCAGGAAACAGGGGTTTCGAAGAAGCTGTCTTTCAAACCAAGGATCTAGCCTCCTACAATACTGTCAGTGTCTTTTCCTCTCTCTGGCCTCCATCTCACTTCCAGCCTAAATATGTCCTGTTTATAAAAGTTTAGCATACATTTGTATTCATATCTTCTTACAAGGCACCCTAAAGACACACTACCTCTTCCAAATGGTCTAAAGGTACAGAACTTAAATTTTCATATTTCATAAGATCTTTACTACTAGCTATTAAAGATATATATGAATCTTAGTAAAATAAATAATAATAAATATTTTTACTATGAAAATTTACTCAGGACATTTTGTTGAACACATTAGGAGACACCCACAGACACATACACACACACACATAGAAGGAATAAGAGTATATAAAATGACATTAACGTGGTAAAATTTTAACCTTATTTTCCCTTAATTCTATTGCATACTGTAAGATTTTTTAATGAAGGTAAATTATTCATATAACATTTGCTAAAAATATCTGTGCTCATTTTATCAAAGAAATAATTTTATTTCCCTTATGTTTTAATGCTAACTTTTGATCTACTCAGATGCTAATATTAACTACTTGTGCTCCTTTTATTCTCTTAAAAACTTCATGGCCAAAATTCAAACTGAATAACCACCACGCACAAGGGCCTGTGCATGTTCTTTGATGCTTTCATATCCTTAATATGTACGCATCTCGTTTTATTTTGGTTTCTAAAATTTTATTTTTAGTATTTTGTAAACTGTGCAAGCTGTACTCATTTGCTTTTTTGTTTGTTTACTTTTCTTAATATTGGAGAATGGCTGATTACGAGTATTGCATTAGTTTCAGGTGTACGGCAAGGTGATTCAGTTATACATATACATTTATCTGGGCTTCTCTTGTGGCTCAGCTGGTAAAGAATCCGCCTGAAATTTGGGAGACCTGGGGTTCGATCCCTGGGTTGAGAAGAGCCCCTGAAGATGGGAAAGGCTACCCACTCCAGTATTCTGGCCTGGAGAATCGCACGGACTGTACAGTCCTTGGGTCCACAGGGAGTCAGACATGACTGAGCGACCTTCACAGTGTACATGTACCTACTCCTTCTCAAAACGGTTTTCTCATTTAGACTATTACAGAATACTGGGCAGAGTTCATTCAAATTTTAATTTACAGTTTTGCTTTGTTATGTGTGTAAAAGTTAATTTATTCTTTTTCTTGAGAGAAGCACAAGGATATTTCCAGCCTGATGTTTTTCCATGCTCTTTCTTTCCCATATCACTCCAGTCACAATGTTTCTCAACATATGAAGCATGATCCTACGTCATGCCTGGCACATACTCTTTATCTGGCAGAAATGCTCTAGACCCAAATATCCACATGATATCCCCCTTACCAGCTAAAGGTCTATGCAAATAGAACCTTCTTGGTGACACCTTCCTAGATCAATTTATTTAAAATTATAGGATCATCTGATATGTTTGACTTTCAATCTAGCCTCCTTTATCCTCTTGCTTATTTTTTCCTCATAGAAATTTTCACCATCTGATATACTACATTACTAACCATTTTTCTTTCTTATTGATTGCTTCTCTCGTTGGAAAGTAAGTTCCATGAACACAGATAATTTTATCCAGTTTATCCATTGCTATATCTCTAGTCCTTTTAAGAGTACCTTGTGTGTAATAAAATCCATTTGAATAAATGGTTAAACTTTACTGCAAAATACATTAGAAACAGATATTATTTAAAAGGGTAACCACCGAATACAGGAGTTAAATATTCGCATACTTTATACGCCATTTACTATTTTCATGACTTTGGAAAATTACCTTTATATTTTTCAATTAACTTAGCTGTAAATTATTCTATAAAATTATTCTTATAAAATAATTCTGAATTAATATAATGCAGGTAAAAAATACTTAGGAGGCCAGATATTGATTTCTAATTATCATCCTAAAGAGATCAGAGATCCTTTGAAAAAACTGGTTGGTATCAAGGCTGGAACAGGGGAAGTACAAATGAGCTTGGAATAACTTGTTGTGTTAGAAATTAAAACAGTGATCAAAAAATTACATGCATAGACATAAAGACATAGGATTCTCACTGGCAGAATCTGGGGTAATTTGACCATCAAAATTAATTTAAGATAACCCCTGTGAATAAAATATAAACACGTGTGTTTCAGTTCAGTTCAGTTCAGTTCAGGTGCTCAGTTGTGCCCCACTCTTTGCGACCCCATAAATCACAGTACTACAAACCTCACTGTCCATCACCAACTCCCGGAGTTCACTCAAAACTCACGTCCATCGAGTTAGTAATGCCATCCAGCCATCTCATCCTCTGACGTCTCCTTCTCCTCCTGCCCCCAATCCCTCCCAGCATCAGGGTCTTTTCCAATGAATCAACACTTCACATGAGGTGGCCAAAGTATTAGAGTTTCAGCTTCAACATCAGTCCTTCCAATGAACACCCAGGACTGATCTCCTTTAGGATGGACTGGCTGGATCTCCTTGAAGTCCAAGGGACTCTCAAGAGTCTTCTCCAATACCACAGTTCAAAAGCATCAATTCTTCGGTACTCAGCTTTCTTCACAGTCCAACTCTCACATCCATACATGACTACTGGAAAAACCATAGCCTTGACTAGACAGATCTTTGTTGGCAAAGTAATGTCTCTGCTTTTTAATATGCTATCTAGGTTGGTCATAACTTTCCTTCCAAGGAGTAAGCGTCTTTTAATTTCATGGCTGCATCACCATCTGCAGTGATTTTGGAGGCCCCAAAATAAAGTCTGACACTGTTTCCACTATTTGCCTATCTATTTGCCATGAAGTGATGGGACCAGATGCCATGATCTTTGTTTTCTGAATGTTAAGCTTTAAGCCAACTTTTTCGCTCTCTTCTTTCACTTTCATCAAGAGGCTCTTTAGTTCCTCTTCACTTTCTGCCATAAGGGTGGTGTCATCTACATATCTGAGGTTATTGATATTTCTCCCAGCAATCTATATTCCAGCTTGTGCTTCTTCCAACCCACAGTTTCTCATGATGTACTCTGCATATAAGTTAAATAAGCAGGATGACAATATACAGCTTTGACATACTCCTTTTCCTATTTGGAACCAGTCTGTTGTTCCATGTCCAGTTCTAACTGTTGCTTCCTGATCTGCATATAGGTTTCTCAAGAGGAAGGTCAGGTGGTCTGGTATTCCCATCTCTTGAAGAATTTTCCAGTTTACTGTGATCTGCACAGTCAAAGGTGTTGGTATAGTCAATAAAGCAGGCATAGATGTTTTTCTGGAACTCTCTTGCTTTTTCCATGATCCAGCTGATGTTAGCAATTTGATCTCTGGTTCCTCTGCCTTTTCTAAATCCAGCTTGAACATCTGGAACTTCACAGTTCATGTAGTGCTGTAGCCTGGCTTGGAGGATTTTGAGCATTACTTTACTAGCGTGTGAGATGAGTGTGATTGTGCAGTAGTTTGAGCATTGTTTCGCATTGCCTTTCTTTGAGATTGGAATGAAAACTGACTTTTTCCAGCCCTGTGGCCACTGCTGAGTTTTCCAAATTCGCTGGCATATTGAGTGAAGTGAAGTGACGTCACTCAGTCATGTCCGACTCTTTGCGACCCCATGGACTGTAACCTACGAGGCTCCTCTGTCCATGGGATTTTCCAGGCAATAGTCCTGGAGTGGATTGCCATTTCCTTCTCCAGGGGATCTTCCCAACCCAGGGATCAAACCCGGGTCTCCCGCATTGTAGACAGATGCTTTACTGTCTGAGCCACCATTGAGTGCAGCACTTTAACAGAATCATCTTTCAGGATTTGAAATAGCTCTACTGGAATTCCATCACCTCCATTAGCTTTGTTTGTAGTAATGCTTTCTAAGGCCCACTTGACTTCACATTCCAAGTCTGGCTGTAGGTGATTGATCACATTATCTGGCTTGTGAAGATCTTTTTTGTACAGTTCTTCTGTGTATTCTTGCCACCTCTTCTTAATATCTTCTGCTTCTGTTAGGTCCGTACCATTTCTGTCCTTTATCAAGCCCATCTTTGCATGAAATATTCCTTTGGTATCTCTAATTTTCTTGAAGAGATCTCTAGTCTTTCCCATTCTATTCTTTTCCTCTATTTCCTTGCATTGATCACTGAGGAAGGCTTTCTTATCTCTCCTTGCTATTCTTTGGAAGTCTGCATTCAGATGCATATATCTTTCCTTTTCTCCTTTGTTTTTCACTTCTCTTCTTTTCACAGCTATTTGTAAGGCCTCCCCAGACAGCCATTTTGCTTTTTTGCATTTCTTTTCCATGGGGATGGTCTTGATCCCTGTCTCCTGTACAATGTCACGAACCTCTGTCCATAGTTCATCAGGCACTCTATCGATCAGATCTAGGCCCTTTAATCTATTTCTCACTTCCACTGTATAATCATAAGGGATTTGATTTAGGTCATACCTGAATGGCCTAGTAGTTTTCCCTACTTTCTTCAATTTAAGTCTGAATCTGGCAATAAGGAGTTCATGATCTGAGCCACAGTCAGCTCCTGGTCTTGTTTTTGCTGACTGTATAGAGCTTCACCATCTTTGGCTGCAAAGAATATAATCAATCTAATTCCGGTGTTGACCATCTGGTGATGTCCGTGTGTAGAGTCTTCGCTTGTGTTGTTGGAAGAGGATGTTTGTTATGACTAGTGTGTTCTCTTGGCAAAACCCTATTAGCCTTTGCCCTGCTTCATTCTGTACTCCAAGGCTAAATTTGCCTGCTACTCCTGGTGTTTCTTGACTTCCTACTTTTGCATTGCCGTCCCCTATAATGAAAAGAACATCTTTTTTGGGTGTTAGTTCTAAAAGGTTTTGTAGGTCTTTAAAGAACCATTCAACTTCAGCTTCTTCAATGTTACTGGTTGGTGCATAGGCTTGGATCACCGTGATATTGAATGGTTTGCCTTGGAAACGAACAGAGATCATCCTGTATTTTGAGATTGCATTCGAGTACTGCCTTTTGCACTCTTTTGTTGACCATGATGGCTACTCTATTTCTTCTAAGGGATTCCTGCCCATGTAGTAGATATAATGGTCATCTGAGTTAAATTCACCCATTCCAGTCCATTTTAGTTCGTTGATTCCTAGAATGTCCACGTTCACTCTTGCCATCTCCTGTTTGACCACTTCCAATTTGCCTTGATTCATGGACCTGACATTCCAGGTTCCTATGCAATATTGCTCTCTACGGCATTGGACCTTGCTTCTATCACCAGTCACATCCACAGCTGGGTATTGTTATTGCTTTGGCTCCATCCCTTCAGTCTTTCTGGAGCTATTTCTCCACTGATCTCCAGTAGCATATTGGGCACCTACCGACCTGGGGAATTCCCCTTTCAGTGTCCTATCTTTCTGCCTTTTCATACTGTTCATGGGGTCCTCAAGGCAGGAATACTGAAGTGGTTTGCCATTCCCTTCTCCAGGAACCACATTGTGTTTACAATGCTAGAAAGAAAGAAAGAGCTGTTGGTTGCAATATAATACAAATTAATAACACTAGAAAATATCAATTTGGCAACCATCATAGAAATAAGTGCTTCAGACAGGAATCATAAATGACTGTTAAAATTATGAATGAAAGCTTGATGAGGAACTAGATATTTATTTACCCTAGCTCAAATTGTCCCTATAATTAACTCATTGATTACAAAGAGAAAGAATAATAACTTTAGAGTGGAGCAATCTTGTGGACACCCCTTAACCAAATGATTCAAGTTGATGTCACCAACAGTGGGTTGAACCAATATCCTGTGTTTTCTAATGCGATATACTAAGAAAGAGTTAGTATCGCTTCTCAACCAGCAGTGGTGTTTGATCTAGGCACTCCATGACCAGTCAGCTTGATATTTAAAATTAATCATTGCAAATACGGAGATTAGGTAATAGAAAATCAATGTTAATATCTTGCTTTGATTATTATAATATAGCTGTAGAAGTAAACAGTAAAATCTTTATGTATAAGGTTCACAATATCTGCAATTTAATATCAACTGATCCAGAGCAAAGAGAACTGAAATAATAGAGCAGTGGATCAATTAATGCATCTAGATAAAGGGTATAGGAGGGTTCTTTGTGTTACTCTTAAGTCTTAAGTGTTAGTTGCTCAGTCCTGCCTGACTCTGCAACCCCATGGGCTGCAGCCCACCAGGCTCCTCTGTCCACGGAATTCTCCAGGCAAGGATACTGGAGTGGGTTGCCATTTCCATCTCCAGGGAATCTTCCCAACCCAGGGATTGAACCCTGGTCTCCTGCACTGGAGGCTGATTCTTTACACACTGAGCTATGAGGGAATATACCCAAATAAAAGTCATGACAATTCTTACTGGGAAAAAATAACATGTCTTATAACTCAATATGTGACTTGAACTTAATTCCATGAAAAGATGAAATAAGATACCACTGATTATTCAGGTACACAGGGAAGAATTGTCTCTTATCAATACACTTAAAAATCCAATAATAATTAGAGTATTATATAACTTTAGAATTAAAGCTCACAATGTTCAGTAACATTAAATAATTGCTTAGACCATGAAAAATAAATTTATTGTTTGAGCTCAAGAATTTTTACAGATAACAGAAAAATAAGTATTATTAAGTTCCAATGTTATTTTTATCTTTTTAAGGGAAATTGATTTTCATTCTGTGTAAGTAGAAAGTACATGGCCAAGGGGAAAAAAGTCTGAAGATATATGACTAGGGAGCACTAAGCTAGATTTAAGGGTTTGATTTTTAGGCCAAAAATATTGTCTCCATGGTATTGAATGAAAGGGGAAATGCAGTTTTTGATAAAATATGTTGGCATTTAATAAACCATGGAGAATATGAAACATGTCAGAGCCAAGAGATGCCCACCTGCTACTTAGCTGTCTAAAAGAAATTAAGCAAATGCTGTAATCTATGGAAACACAAATTTGACAGTACAACCACCTTCGAATCCTGGAAACCATTTATATGAATTTTATTTGAGATCTCTGAATAATAAATTAATGAACCAGCATAGCTAATCTATTTTTTTTTACAAGTGGTAGGTCAGCGTAATAACTTAGATTTGGAGTAGCATGATTCAAAAATGCATTAAAATGACTTTCACTGTAAAGTTGTAGATAATGGATAAATATGGGCCAGAACCCATAGATATGGAAGGTTGACTTCCCGATACAATTTTACAGAGAGGACTTCAGTACCTGTCAGTTTTGGCATCCCTCAAGATAGCAAGGAGTGACTGTCCAGTTTTTCTGTCACTGAAACCAGTATCAGCTAAAACTGTCAAGATAAATTTCATGTGACATCTAACAGCAAAGTAGATTTTGTTACTTGAGAAACTCATTTGCCATCACATACTAGAATATTTCCAAGATCCCTTTTAATTCTAAAGTTCAAGATTCTCTTATGTTCAAATTTTTAGTTTTGAAAAAACTTCTAAAACATCCATTTTCTTTTTTGCATTTATTGGATTAGATGATGAGCCTTCTGATGCAAACATATGTGGCTTCATAAGCTCAAATGCCTTGTATCTTTGTAATAGTACTTTAGGAAATTATATTCCACAGTTATGTTAATTATGTTGCCTCTCAATGGACTAACCACAAAAAGCCAAGAGCCTCTTGAAGTCCTCAATTTAAATGATATTGCTTTAATGGCAGATTTGAAGACTCACTAAATATTAACATGCAGATCAAATCCATATAGGGGCAGAGATAAATCAGTGCTTCTAAGTCTTTAACAGCTGAAACTATGTGCTTTTGTGACTGAGTCCTCTAAGTTGAAAATAATCCTGAAAACAGAAGCTTTTAATAATGTGTAGACTGTGTAATAAAATAAATATTTTTAAATATTATGAGCACTTCCTGAGTCTCTGTTCTGCCCCACCGCATACTATCACAGGTCTGTTCTAGGAAGAGCCTTGGACAAACGTATGGTGAGATCCATTAAAGTATGTATTCAAACCTTTTGAAAATGAATAAAGAATTTATAATAAAGTTAATGAAATTTGAAAAATCAAGAGTAAGAATTAGAAAAAAATGCTGTGATTTGGGCATCACTTTTGTTTCCAAGACTGTGTAATAAATATGAATAGAGAAAATATAAGAATTTATCTCTTTATTAAAAGGGAGGAACCATATTGTTTATTTTGGGTAAAGCAATAATAGATGCTGAATTATATCACAATGTTTGGAACCCTCTTTTACCTCCCCTCTTACACCATATTTTTAAAGTGTAGTGAAAGTTGCTCTGGAGTCAATTAAATCCTATTAAATAAAAATTAAGTAATATTTAAATGAAACACTAGAATAAACTATCAAAATATTAACTGTGATGAACTCTCAGTTGTGGCAATATGATGATTTAATTTTATTCTATATATTATATTTATAATCAAAAAATAATACATTTTAAATCAAATAATAAGAGGCAACTAAGTAGTAATTGGAAACAGTGTCAGACTTTATTTCTTTGGGCTCCAAAATCACCGCAGATGGTGATTGCAGCCATGAAATTAAAAGACGCTTACGCCTTGAAAGGAAAGTTATGACCAACCTAGATAGCATATTCAAAAGCAGAGACATTACTTTGCTAACAAAGGTCCATCTAGTCAAGGCTGTGGTCATGTATGGATGTGAGAGTTGGACTGTGAAGAAAGCTGAGCACCAAGGAATTGATGCTTTTGAACTGTGGTGTTGGAGAAGACTCTTGAGAGTCCCTTGGACTGCAAGGAGATCCAACCAGTCTATTGTGAAGGAGATCAGCCCTGGGTGTTCTTTGGAAGGAATGATGCTAAAGCTGAAACTCCAGTACTTTGGCCACCTCATGCGAAGAGTTGACTCATTGGAAAAGACTGATGCTGGGAGGGATTGGGGGCAGGAGGAGAAGGGGAAGACAGAGGATGAGATGGCTGGATGGCATCACCGACTAGATGGACAAGAGTTTGGGTGAACTCCAGGAGTTGGTGATGGACACGGAGGCCTGACCGTGCTGTGATTCATGGGGTTGCAAAGAGTCAGACACGACTGAGCGACTGAATTAAACTGAAAGTAAAACAAATGGCGCCAGAAATAGCAGCAGGAAGCAGGCGACAAGAATAGGTTTGGAGTCTGGCTCCCTCACCACCTCGCAGAAGGCACCGTCCTGAGTCATTCAGTAAAGCACAGGGTGACAACCCAACTATCACTGCTGGTGACCTGGGGAATCACTCCTGGCACATTTGATAATTCAAGGATTGAAAATATATAAGGGGAAATGATGCATACAAAGCCAGTAGTTGGCTGATTACTGCTAAGTGGTTTTAATCAGAGACTGAAGTCGTTAACGAGTTGTTAGGGCTTAACTGTAGATCAGAGAGATTCTTTGATAGCTTAAAGACATAAAAATGCCCAAGCAAGGTAGAGCTTTTAAGTCCAGGATCCTAATTAGCAAAACTGGGACCCTGAAATGTGAATGGGGGTATCTAGGTGGGATCCTTGAAGAATGGCTCAGCAGATTTTCCAATCTCAGCATTCAAAGAGGATAGCCACACTTCCCTAGTGCAAGCTCGTACTTCTCTGTGGGAAGGGGCTGCAGAAGCCTTGCCACTGCCGAGCAGCAGGTGTCTCCTTGGAAGCTACTCGGATCTTCTATCCTGTGACTAGACTGATAACTTGAGTTAAATCTCAGCAGGAACGTGCTGAGCCTAATGAGGGAAGAAACACATTATACAGTATAGAAACTGAAGCAATTGATGTGCATGTTTGGACAGAGCCAAAAGAATACTCTAAGGATGTAAGAATACTCTAATGATGTGATGTTAAGGGTGTATGACCAAGTTGATCAGAATGGACAGAAATCCATTGACTTTTGTGCATGTATATATATAGGATTTATTGCACATATATATAAATAAGTGCATATATATAAGACATATATCTTGTGCAAGATATAGGATTTAGCAAAAAGACACAAAATAGAGTCAAATTGTTCTTTCATTTATTTATTTATTATTTTTTATATGGATTTTGGAGCTAGATAGGTCTGCATTTTACTAACGACTTCAAATCTACTGCATGCTGGGAAGCTAGTTGCTTGTCTCTCAAAGCCTAGGTTTCCACAACTGTAAATACAATGTGGACTTCGACATCAGTAACTAACAAGGTGGTCCTGAAAACTAAAGCAAAGAGCAAATCACTCCTTGAGTGACTCTTAGAAGTCTGGAAATCTGGAAAATAATGAAAGAAGTAATGTCTAAATTGCCTTGCCAGACACTCTAAAAATAAAGAGAATAAAGTGGAAATGCCAGAATGAGTATACTCTGTGAAACAAAAAACCCACCAGAGTATTATGTTCCTTGGAAGCACCCAGAGGACACAGCCTTCACCAAGGCTACTGGGAACACTCTGCTGAGAGGGAACTCAGCTTCACAAAAAGTTCAGTAATAACTCTCCGGTGTAGACAACTGCTTATAACAGGAGAGATGGCACACAGTTGGGCTCATGAATATCTGATAAAATTATGGGACCCCATGTAATTGAGGTCGCTAACATCCAGAAGTCTGAAGACCTCAATCATTAGCAATATTAAAAAGGAAGCTAATGGAGCTTGATCTACAGGGAACTGTGGAAATGATTAATAGAGCATGTTCTCCCTGGAGGCAAAATAGATGAGCAGCCAACAAAGGTCCTACTTAACATCTGTGTGATTGTTTAATTTATGCATCAAATTGCTGGGCTAAGGGATTCCCAGATAGTTGGTAAAACTACATTTCTGATTGTTTTCAGAATAGATTAGATTTGAGTTGATGAGGAAAGAGGATGACCCACCTCATTGTAGATGGGCATTATCCAATCTGCTGAGGGCTTGAATAGAACACAAATATAGAGGAAGGATACATTTGCTCTCTTACTGCTTGAGCTGAGACATCCATCTTTTCCTCAGGTCAGTTCAATTAAGTTATTCAGTTATGTCCCATTCTTTGCAACACCATGGACTGCAGCATGCCAGGCTACCTTTTTCAACACCAAACCACCGAGCTTGCTCAAACTCATGTCCATCGAGTCGGTGATGTCATCTAACCATCTCATTCACAGTCATCCCTTTCTCCTCCTGCCTTCAATCTTTACCAGCATCAAGGTCTTTTCCATTGAGTCAGTTCTTTGCTTCAGGTGGTCAAAGTATTGGAGTTTCAGCTTCAGCATCAGTCCTTCCAATGAATATTCAGGACTGATTCTCTTTAGGATTGACTGGTTTGAACTCCTTGCAGTCCAAGGGACTCTCCAGTTTTCTCCAACACCACAGTTCAAAAGCATCAATTCTTCAGTGCTCAGCTTTCTTTATAGTCCAACTCTCACATCTGTACATGACTACTGGAAAACCATAGCTTTGACTAGACAGACCATTGTCAGGAAAGTAATGTCTCTGCTTTTTAATGTGCTGTCTAGGTTGGTCATAGCTTTTCTTCCAAGGAGCAAGTATCTTTTAATTTCATGGCTGCAGTCACCATCTGCAGTGATTTTGGAGCCCCCCAAAATAAAGTCTGTCACTGTTTCCATTGTTTACCCATCTATTTGCCATGAAGTGAGGGGACTGGATGCCATGATCTTCATTTTCTGAATGTTGAGTTTTAAGCCAACTTTTTCACTCTCCTCTTTCACTTTCATCGAGAGGCTCTGTATTTTCTTGTCACTTTCTGACATAAGGGTGGTATCATCTGCTTTTCTGAGGTTATTGATATTTCTTCCAGAAATCTTGATTCCAGCTCGTGCTTCATCCAGCTTGACGTTTCGTATGATGTACTCTGTATTTAAGTTAAATAAGCAGGGTGACAATATACTGCCTTGATGCGCTCCTTTCCCATTTGGAACCAGTCTGTTGTTCCATGTCCAGGTCTATCTGTTGCTTCTTGACCTGCATACAGATTTCCCAGCAGGCAGGTAAGGTGGTCTGGTATTCCCATATCTTGAAGAATTTTCCACATTTTGTTGTGATCTACACAGTCAAAGGCTTTGGTGTAATCAATAATGCAGAAATAGATTTTTTTTTCAGGTATTCTGTTGCTTTTTGATAATCCAAAGGATGTCAGCAATTTGATCTCTGGTTCCTCTGCCTTTTCTAAATCCAGCTTAAACATCTTGAAGTTCACAGTTCATATACATTTGAAGCCTAGCTTGGCGAATTTTGAGCATTTGTTTGCTAGCATGTAAGATGAGTGCAATTGTGTGGTAGTTTGAACTTTCTTTGGCTATGCCTTTCTTTGGGATAGGAATGAAAACTGACCTTTTCCAGTCCTGTGACCACTGCTGAGTTTTCCAAATTCGCTGGCATATTGAGTGCAGCTCTTCAACAACATTATCTCTTAGGATTTGAAATAACTCATCTGGGATTCTACCACCTCCACTAGCTTTGTTTGTAGTGATGCTTCCTAAGGCCCCCTTGACTTCACATTCCAGGATGTCTGGCTCTAGGTGAATGATCACACCATTGTGGTTATATGCATCATGAAGGTCTTTTTTGTATTGTTCTTCCATGTATTGTTGCTACCTCTTCTTAATATCTTCTGCTTCTGTTATGGTCCATAACATAATGGTCCATACCATTTCTGTCCTTATTGTGCCCATCTTTGCATGAAATGTTCCCGTGGTATCTCTGATTTTCCTGAAGAGATCTCTAGTCTTTGCCGTTCTATTGTTTTTGTCTATTGCTTTGCACTGATCACTGAAGAAGGCTTTCTTATCTTCCCATGCTATTCTTTGGAACTCTGCATTCAGATGGATATATCTTTCCTTTTTTCCTTTGGCTTTAGCTTCTCTTATTTTCATAGCTATTTGTAAGGCCTCCTCAGGCAACCATTTTGCCTTTTTGCATTTCTTTTCCTTGGGGATGGTCTTGATCACTGCCTCCTGTATCATGCCAGAAACCTCCATCCATAGTTCTTCAGGCACTCTATCAGACCTAATCCCTTGAATCTATTTGTCCCTTCCACTATGTAATCATAAGGGATTTGATTTAGATCATACCTGAATGGTCTAGCGATTTTCCCTATTTTCTTCAATTTATGTCTGAATTTGGCAATAAGGAGTTCATGATCTGAGCCAGTCAGCTCTCAGTCTTGCTTTTGCTGACTGTATAGAGCTTCTGAATCTTTGGCTACAAAGAATATAATCAGTCTGATTTCAGTATTGACCATCTAGGGATGTCCATGTGTAGAGTCTTCTCTTGTGTTGTTGGAAGAGGGTGTTTGCTATGACCAGTGCATTCTCTTGGCAAAACTCTATTAGCCTTTGCCCTGCTTCATTCAGTACTCCAAGGCCAAATTTGCCTGTTTTTGTCTTGACTCCCTACTTTTGCATTCCAGTCTCCTATGATGAAAAGGACATCTCTTTTGGGATGTTAGTTCTAGAAAGTCTTATAGGACTTCAGAGAATTGCTCAACTTCAGCTTCTTGAGCATTACTGGTTGGGGCATAGACTTGGATTACTGTGACATTGAATGGTTTGTCTTGGAAACGAACAGATCATTCTGTGATTTTTAAGACTGCATCCAGGTACTGCATTTTGGATTCCTTTGTTAACGCTGAGGGTCACTCCATTTCTTCTAAGGGATTCTTGCCCACAGTAGTACATATAATGGTCATCTGAATTAAATTTGCCCATTTTAGCAATCAAGAGATCAAGAGATGTATCACCTCCAGAACCACAGGAATCAATTTCTATAATAAACTTTTTTTATCTATCTATCATCTCCTATTGGTCTGTTTCTATGGAGACTGATGACTAATACAGTCTACAAACAGAAAATGAGAAGAATGATGATGCAGAAGACTTAAAGGGTAGTAGCCCCAGTACAAAGTTATGATCCTTTGACAATTTTCTGATTTAGAATCCATCAACTGGAAAGGATGAGTACTGGCTGTTCCCCAAACCAGCTGTTGTGATGGAAACTACATTTGTGCAATTTCTCTTTACCCTCCCTTGTCTAAGTTTTCCCCTTAGAAGAATAACCCAGTAGGGATTATATATAGAGGCAGTTTGCTGACTGCATGATGAAGAGGATCTATGCTCTGCAAGTAGTGACACGTGGTCACGAAAATGCACTGTTTAGGTCTACTGTGAGGTGTGTTGTTAGCTGGTATTTCCAATAGATTTCATGAAAATTTAGGATGGCATTTGTGCCAGGACTTACTGTGGTAGACATGGGCTTCATAGGTGGCTCAGGTAGTAAAGAACCCACCTGCCAATGCAGGAGAGGTAAGAGAAGTGAGCTCCATCCCTGGGTTGAGAAGATCTCCTGGAGGAGGGCATGGAAACCCACTCCAGTATTCTTGCCTAGAGAATCCCATGGACAGAGGAGTCTGGTGGGCTACAGTCCATAGGGTTGCAAAGAGTTGGACATAACTGAAGTGACTTAGCATGCACACATGTGGTAGAAAGACTATTCTGGAGCATTCCTATAAGATACAGGATTCATCTGACAGGCAGCTCTGACACGTAGACTCTCTACTTACCTAATCAAACTTTCTCACAACTGAGCTGAAGTCAGACACTTCCTAACTGAATCTTTTTCACTCCCCTACTTCTTCAAAGTGTCAGAATTATATGCTGGTTTGAACATTCTAGATGCCTTTTCATATATTCTCTTCTTTATTTCCCCAAAGCCCCCAATAAATCTCTTGCACATATAATTATGTCTTGATTTCTGTTCATCAAATAACCTGAATGAACTAACAAGCCATAATAGATTATAAGAACATCTTGGAGAAGAAACTATGTCTTAATTCTCTTTTAAATGAACTCCATACCATGTATAAAGTAAATATTTAATAGCTGCATGTAAAATTTACATATATATGTAGATAAAAACCTATAATCTTTCATAATTATCTCTGTTCTTTACTATCTATAGCTGTGATGTGACGTAACAGAGCAGCAAACACAAAGTTAAAGGATGAAGCAGTGTGTTAAAATCCATAATTCTCTAATTTAAATCCTTCCAAAAAGCTAAGAGAACATTCAGAAATTATTGCTTTAAATATGCTGAACAGTTTAGAAAGTAATCAGTACTATTTAAGTAGAAACTAAAATTCAGTAATTGTCGTGCTTTGGGAAAAGTTGTATTCATTTACATAGACACATAAGACTTTGTACACACAATTATTTAGGTGGAGCCCAATAGGATGTCAGCACCACAACTGATAGTTTGAAAAGATCTCTACCTATGGAGCTGTGAATTTGTTAGCCAGTGTTTCTTCTACCTGGAAGGTTGTGAAAATGAAGGGGAGAAAATCAATTATGAGTGAAATGACATGCTTAGCAGCTCTTTACAGCAGGATCTTTTAAAGCTGCAAAATTCTGCCACAGCTGCAAGTTACTGCCAGGCAGAACGTGAAAAATTGCCTTTGGCAATTAACAAGTATTTATTAACTTCGGTAACCCTGGTATGAATAATTATAATGACATAGGTATCAATTAACAGTGCAGCAAATGTAATTGCGTTGTTTTGGTGCAACGCTGTGTAATGCCCCCCTTTTCTGTTGTCAGGCTGTTATTTAGGCAGGTGTTTGTTTCCTTTGTCTTTTTTTGTGATACAGTAAATAATTAGACTTGGATATTATTCTTTTTACTATCAACATGCAGCATAATATTTTAAATTGTCATTTAACAGATTGATTGGTTGATTTTATAGCAAGGACATTTAACATGAGCTCTAACTTATTTACAAAATTTTAAGCATACAGTCCAATATTGTTTGGACTTCCCTGGTGGCTCAGAGGTAAAGAACTCCTGCCCATGCAGGAGATGCAGTCTCATTCCCTCAGTGGGGAAGATCCTCTGGAAGAGGAAATGACAACCCACTCCAGTATTCTTGCCTGGGAAATCCCATGGACAGAGGAGCCTTGTGGGCTGCAGTCCATGAGATAGCAAACGAGTTGGACACAACTTAGCAATTAAACAATAACAACACGATATTGTTTACTATAGAACTCTCAAATTTATTCATTTTGCATAACTGAAACTTTATACCAGTTGCACATCAATGCCCGTTTTCCCCTAACTCTAGAACCTAGAAACTGTCTTTCCATTCTCTGCTTCTAAGAGTCTAACTTCTTCACTTACTTTATACACACTGATTCATATAGTATTTTTCCTTCTGTGCCTGAATTCTTTCACTTAGCATAATGTCTTCCAGGCTCATATGTGTTGTCACATAAACAAGATTTTCTCATTTTAAGGCTGAATAATATTCCATGTAGGTATATACCACATTTTCTTTATCTACTCATCCATCAATGGACATTTGTTGTTTGTTTCCAAATCTTAGTTACTTTGAATAATTCTGTAATCAGTGCAGCTATCTCTGGATTTCAGTTATTTTAGATTGAAGTGAGATTGATGGTACTTCTTTTAATTTTTTCCAAAACTTCACACTATTTTCCATAATTGCTGAACAATTTGCATTTCTTTTTTTAAACGACTTCATTGATTTATTAATAATCACTGACTGAATTCTTCATTTCAGTTCAGTTCAGTCACTCAGTTGTGTCCAACTCTTTGCGACCCCATGAATCGCAGGACGCCAGGCCTCCCTGTCCATCACCAACTCCCGGAGTTCATTCAGACTCACATCCATCGAGTCAGTGATGCCATCCAGCCATCTCATCCTCGGTCGTCCCCTTCTCCTCCTGCCCCCAATCCCTCCCAGCATCAGAGTCTTTTCCAATGAGTCAACTCTTCGCATCAGGTGGCCAAAGTACTGGAGCTTCAGCTTTAGCATCATTCCTTCCAAAGAAATCCCAGGGCTGATCTCCTTCAGAATGGACTGGTTGGATCTCCTTGCAGTCCAAGGGACTCTCAAGAGTCTTCTCCAACACCACAGTTCAAAAGCATCAATTCTTCAGCACTCAGCCTTCTTCACAGTCCAACTCTCACACCCATACATGACTACTGGAAAAACCATAGCCTTGACTAGACGGACGTTAGTTGGCAAAGTAATGTCTCTGCTTTTGAATATACTATCTAGGTTGGTCATAACTTTTCTTCCAAGGAGTAAGTGTCTTTTAATTTCATGGCTTCAGTCATCATCTGCAGTGATTTTGGAGCCCCTCAAAATAAAGTCTGACACTGTTTCCCCTGTTTCCCCATCTATTTCCCATGAAATGATGGGGCTGGATGCCATGATCTTCGTTTTCTGAATGTTGAGCTTTAAACCAACTTTTTCACTCTACACTTTCACTTTCATCAAGAGGCTTTTTAGCTCCTCTTCACTTTCTGCCATAAGGGTGGTGTCATCTGCATATCTGAGGTGATTGATATTTCTCCCAGCAATCTTGATTCCAGCTTGTACTTCTTCCAGTCCAGTTTTTCTCATGATGTACTCTGCATAGAAGTTAAATAAGCAGGGTGACAGTATACAGCCTTGACATACTCCTTTTCCTATTTGGAACCAGTCTGTTGTTCCATGTCCAGTTCTAACTGTTGCTTCCTGACCTGCATACAGATTTCTCAAGAGGCAGGTCAGGTGGTCTGGTATTCCCATCTCTCTCAGAATTTTCCACAGTTGATTGTGATCCACACAGTCAAAGGCTTTGGCATAGTCAATAAAGCAGAAAGAGATATTTTTCTGGAACTCTCTTGCTTTTTCCATGATCCAGCGGATGTTTGCAATTTGATCTCTGGTTCCTCTGCCTTTTCTAAAACTAGCTTGAACATCAGGAAGTTCACATTCAAATATTGTTGAAGCCTGGCCTGGAGAATTTTGAGGATTACTTTACTAGCATGTGAGATGAGTGCAATTGTGTGGTTTGAGCATTCTTTGACATTGCCTTTCTTTGAGATTGGAATGAAAACTGACCTTTTCCAGTCCTGTGGCCACTGCTGAGTTTTACAAATTTGCTGGCATATTGAGTGCAGCACTTTCACAGCATCATCTTTCAGGATTTGAAATAGCTCAACTGGAATTCCATCACCTCCATTAGCTTTGTTCATAGTGATGCTTTCTAAGGCCCACTTGACTTCACATTTCAAGATGTCTGGCTCTAGATGAGTGATCACACCATCGTGATTATCTGGGTGGTGAAGATCTTTTTTGTACAGTTCTTCTGTGTATTCTTGCCACCTCTTCTTAATATCTTCTGCTTCTGTTAGGTCCATACCATTTCTGTCCTTTATCGAGCCCATCTTTGCATGAAATGTTCCCTTGGTATCTCTAATTTTCTTGAAGAGATCTCTAGTCTTTCCCATTCTGTTCTTTTCCTCTATTTCTTTGCATTGATCGCTGAAGAAGGCTTTCTTATCTCTTCTTGCTATTCTTTGGTAGTCTGCATGCAGATGCTTCTCTCTTTCCTTTTCTCCTTTGCTTTCGCTTCTCTTCTTTTCACAGCTATTTGTAAGGCCTCCTCAGACAGCCATTTTGCTTTTTTGCATTTCTTTTCCATGGGGATGGTCTTGATCCCTGTCTCCTGTACAATGTCATGAACCTCATTCCATAGTTCATCAGGCACTCTATCTATCAGATCTAGGTCCTTAAATCTATTTCTCACTTCCACTGAATTCTTAGTATGTCTCATTTGGCATGAAAAATTTTACATTTCCATTAACAGTATACAGAGAATCTCAATTTCTTCACCAACACTTGTCTTTTCCTTTAAATAATAATTATTCTAACAGTTTGAATCCCAATCCCAAAGAAAGGTAATGCCAAAGAATGTTCAAACTACTGTACAATTGTGCTCATTTCATGTGCTGGCAAGGTAACGCTCAAAATCCTTCAAGCTAGGCTTCAGCAGTACATGAATGAGAACTTGCAGATATATAAGCTGAATTTTGAAAAGGCAGAGGAACCAGAGATCAAATTGCCAACATCTGTTGGATCATAGAAAAAGCAAGGGAGTTCTAGAAAAGACATCTACTTCTGCTTCATTAACTACACGAAAGTCTTTGACCATGTAAATCACAGCAAACTGTTTCAAAGAGATGGAAATATCCGACCATCTAATCTGTCTCCTAAGGAACCTGTATGCAGGACAAGAAGCAACAGAACAATGGACTGGTTCCAGATTTAGAAAGGAGTATGTCAAATATATCATCATCCTGCTTATTTAACTTATATGCAGAGTATATCATGAAAAATGCTGGGCTTGAAAATTCACAAGCTGGAATCAAGATTGCCAGGAGAAAGATCAGCAGCTTCAGATATGCAGATGATAACACTCTAATGGCAGAAAGCAAAGAGGAATTAAAGAGCCTCTTGATGAGGGTGAATGAGGAGAGTGAAAAAGCTGGCTTAAAACCCAACATTCAAAAAACTAAGATCATGGCAACTGGTCCCATCACTTCTTGAGAAATAGATGGGGAAAAATTGGAAACGTGACAGATTTTATTTTCTTGTGCTCCAAAGTAATTGTGGATGTTGACTGCTACCATGAAATTAAAAGACATTTGCTCCTTGGAAGAAAAGCTATGACAAACCTAGACAGTGTATTTAAAAGCAGAGACATTATTTTGCCAACAAAGGTCTGTATGGGCAAAGCTATGGTTCTTCCAGTAGTCATGTATGTATGTGATACTTGGACTATGAATAAGGCTTAGTGGTGAAGAATTAATATTGTCAAACTGCAGTGTTGAAGAAGACTCTTGAGAGGCCCTTGGACAGCAAGGAGATCACACCAGTTCAATCCTAAGGAAATCAATCCTGAATGTTCATTGGAAGGAATGATACTGAAACTGAAGCTCCAGTACTTTGGCCACCTGATGTGAAGACCTAAGTCATTGGAAAAGACCCTGATGCTGGGAAAGATTGAGGGTGGGAGGAGAAGAGAGCGACAGAGGATGAGATGGTTGGATGACATCACCAACTCAATGAACATGAGTTTGAGCAAACTCCAGGAGATAGTGAAGGACAGGGAAGCCTGGCGCACTGCAGTCCATGTGGTCGCAGAGTTGGGCATGGCTTAGCAACTGAACAAGAACAGTAGTGAGGTGATACCTTTTTGTGGTTTCGTGGCATCATACTTCCTGGTTCAAAATATGTTACAAAGCTGTGATAATAAAAATAATATAGAATTAGTATAAAACCAGACATATTCTGTGGAACAGAATAGAGGACACAGAAATACCTCCACACATGTGGTCTGTTGATCTTTGTCAAGCGTTCCAAGAATGCACACGGAGGGAAAATAGTCTTTTCAACTAAGAGTGTTGGAAAAACTTGTTATCAACATGTAAGGGAATGAAATCAACTCAAAGTCATACACAAAATCAACCTAAAATTGATTAAAGACTTAAATATGACACCCAAACCTGTAAAACTCCTAGAAGAAAACAGGGAAAAGCTTCATGACATCAGTCTCGTCAGTGATTTCTTGAACACAAAACCAAAAGCACAAACAACAGAAACAAAGATAGACAGATGAAATTGCATCAATCTAGAAAGCTTCTGTACAGAAAAAAAAAAAAATTAAAAGAGTCAGAAGACAACTTACAAAATGAGAGAAAATATTTTGCAAACCATATATCTGATAAGAATTTACTATCCAAAATATATTTAAAAATTCCTACAACCATGGGATCGCAAAGAGTCAGACACAACTGAGCGGCTGAACAACAACAGCAACAAAAAATCCAAATAACTCAGCGTGATTCTAAATAGGTTAGACCTGGCTGATCCCAGGTAATGCGGTATTGTTACCATTTAAAATAGGCACTCCCCAAAGACCTTGGCTATTTGAAGACTAATTTGGGTGACCTAAAAATAAGAGTATCATTGATTGAGTATTGAATAAGTAGTTTTTTAATCAACGATTCTGATATAAATTTTGTATAACAAACTGCATCTATTTACAATGCACATTATTATTATTTTTTAATTTAAATTTATTTATTTTAATTGGAGGCGAATTACTTTACAATATGAGCTTTGACAGTGTGTGTACCTGAGGAATTACAGTCACAATCAATATGCAGAACACTTTCATCATCCACAAAAGAGTCCTCATTACACTTTGTGGTCAGCTCTTAATCCATCCTCAGCCCCAGGAAAGCACTGGTAATTATTTTATCACCATGTATTAGTTTTTGCTTTTAAAGTTTTTGTTTATAAGTGGAATCGTACAGTGTCCTATTTGTTCGGATCTGACTTTTTCCACACTGCATCATAATTTTAAAGTTCGTCTATGTTTCAGTTTGTATGGGTACCTTGTAACTTTATTGCTGACTAGTATTAAATTGCATAAATACATCAAGGTGATTTCATTCATTCACCTCTTGTTAGATACTTGATTTATTTCCATGTTAGCTGGAAATAACTTCAAAAATGGAAATAAAACTTCAAAGAATATGAAAACACACCTTTGTATATGCATATATTCTCATTTCTCTTACCAAACTTAGAATAGATATATCGTTAATATTTAAGGAACTAGTGATATCATTTTAAATTTCCACCAACTATATGATTATTCCATTGCTTCATATTTTGATAAAGAGATGATATTTTCAGTCAGGAGTTTTGATTTGCACTTCCCTAATTATTACTAACTTGGTATAACTTTTTTTATGTGCCAAGAGTTTTATTCATGCTCAATTGGAAAGTGTTTACATATATTGCACCTTTTACATTTGGTTGTTGTTTCTGTCATTGAGTGGCAAAAGTTGTACAAGGATATAGATATTCCTATGGAAGACACATCAAATAAGTGATTTGTGAATATGTGTTCCTAGACTCTATTGTCTTATTTCCCCATGGTGATTTTGAAAGAGTAATTTATTTGATTAAAAAATGATTAAACTTATTCTTTTTAATTCATGCTTTCTGTTTCTCCCATCTAAAATATCTTTACTTTTGCCAAAGTCACAGTGATTTTATCTTTTTTTCTCTAGGGGTTTTACAGTTTTAATTTTTATACTTAGAACTATAATTTTGAATATGTTTTTCAGATAGTATGTGAGAAGAATTGATGGTTATTTTTTTAAAAAAAATATGGATATGTAGTTGTTTCAGCACCATATTTGAAAAAGCCTTTCTTTACTGCATTATGTTGTCTTGGTTTGTTTGTTGGAAATTATTTGACAGTGAGTATATAAGTCTATTTTTGGAATCTCTATTCTTCCACAGAGTTTCCCTAGTGGCTCAGTTGGTAGAGAATCCACCTGCAATGCCAGAGACCCGGGTTTGATCACTGTGTAGGAAAGATCCCTGGAGAAGGAAATGAAAACCCATGCCAGTATTCTTGCCTGGAGAATTACATGGACAGAGGAGCCTGGTGGCCTATAATCCAGGGGTCACAAAGAGTCGGACACAACTTAGAGACTGAATCACAACCATTATTCTTCCATAGACTTATAAGTCTATACTGATGCCACATCCACACTGTCTTAATTTGTGCATCTCTTTAGTAAGCCTTAAACTTTGGTGCAAGTTCCAAGTTGTGTTGTTTTTTCAATTGTTTTGGTTCTTCTAAAATATTTGTATTTCCATATAAGTTTTAGAATCACTCTGTTAGTTTCTACATAGCATCGTACTGAAATTTGATTTGGATTAAATTGAATCTATTGATCTATTTGTGAAGAATTGTCATGTAAACAACATTACTACCTTTATTTAGATCTTTCATTTCTCTTAGTATGCTGTAGTTTTCAGTCCAAAGGGTTCATATTATTTTTGATAATTTACTCTTAAGTACATTGTGTTTTTCAGCACTTTAAAAAAGTAAGTAATTTCATCTTCATCTTGCTATTATTTTCTGCTAGTATAAAGATACAATTATATTTTTAAATATTAGCAATGCATTTGACAAACTTGCTAAAATTTCATGTTAGAAATTAGATTTGGCAGCAATTGTAGTGGTTAATAATACACACTTTGAAATCATTTACGTCTGGGTTTACATTCTAACTCCTTCCCTTATCACCTCTGTGACTTTTGAAAAATTTGTCTAAGCAGTCCAAACCTCTCTTTTGTTCATGTATGAGGCAAATATAAATCATACTGAGGGACTTCTCTGGTGGCTCAGACAGTAAACAATCTGCCCGCAGTACAGGAGATCCGGGTTCCTTCCGTGGTTGGGAAGATCACCTGGAGAAGGAAATGGCAACCTACTCCAGTATTCTTGCCTGGAGAATTCTGTGGACAGAGGAGCCTGGTGGGCTTCAGTTCATGGGGCTGCAGAGAGTTGGACACAACTAAGGGATTAACACTTTCACTTTTCCTTTCAAACAATACTGAATACCTTGTTGAGTTGTTGTGAGGATAAAAACATTAGTTCTTATAAAGTTCTCATAGATTATTCTTTCAGTGACCCACACCACTTTTTGGCCACCACTATCCTGCTCAAGTCATCCAATCTCCATCTTCCAGCAGTAGTATCTCTTTGCTGGAGGGCTTATCTAGCCACCTGAGGCTGCTTGCTTGTAGATGCAATAGATTAGAAGTTCTGGGGAACTATTCCTTGAAAGCTGCTGTGAACCTGTGATTGACAGAGTAGGTGGCTAAACATTTCAGGAGCTCTTTGTCTGCTAGAGTGGAATAACTCTAAGACGTGTTTTATATTGACTCCAAGGGTCTCCAGTAGGGTTGAGATCTCATCAACTAGAGTAGCAACATGTTTGATCATTCCCTCTTGACTGGTTTTCTTCCCTTCCCTGTCTCATAAAACATGGTTTGATTAGAAAGGTAGAATCACTATGAGTGAAATCAAAGAAAGAATCTGTTACAGCGATTGGAATTTACAAAGTTGTGAGAGCTGGGAAAACAAGATAAGGAAGGTTATTGCCTCTGCTTTACTTGGGGACCTGAAGTTGCGCCATGTCGGCAAGGCCTGGAAGTCAGGAAAAGAAGTCTGATGTGACGAGAGGGAAGGAGAGGCAGAGTGGGATGCATGAATACCGGCTGGAACCCACGTTTGTCTCACACTGTCTCTGGCCTTATTGGCACAGATGATTCACAGAAAAAGCTGGAGCTATTTACCACACAACTATATACATTCAAAATGCATCCTCATTCTGAAAGACTGGAGAAGAGATATTGTGGGATCGCAGGAGGTGCAAACCTAGCTGCTGGCACTCACTGCCAAAGTGACCCAATAGATCACTGAAACTTGGTGAAGCCACACAAGTGCCTGGCATTCTCTGCTGGCCTCCTAAGCATGATAGCTGCTCCTTCGCTCTTGTCTCCCAGTCTTGTGCACTTTCATCTTGCAGCCGACTTTAACCTGGGACCATGCATGGAAGGTATGGTGAGACACAGTTGCCATGGTACAAAATCACCACCCCAAATAGCATTTCCTTCATTTTTAAAATAAGCCATTTGTACTCAATTTTTGTTGTTGTTGTTGTTTTGGTCTTTGAGTCTAGGGTGTTCTTCTTGATGGGAACTCAGTTTAAAATATTACTTAACAGATAATATAGTAAAAATGAAAAAAAGTCTTTGTTATCTAGGACCCTAGTCAAAGCAATGCTGCTGCTAAGTCACTTCAGTCGTGTCCGACTCTGTGCAACCCCATAGACCGCAGCCCATGAGGCTCCCCCGTCCCTGGGATTCTCCAGGCAAGAACACTGGAGTGGGTTGCCATTTTCTTCTCTAATGCATGAAAGTGAAAAGTGAAAGTGAAGTCACTCAGTCGTGTCCGACTCTTATCGACCCCATGGACTGCAGCCCACCAGGCTCCTCAGTCCATCGGATTTTCCAGGCAAGAGTGGGGTGCCATTGCTTTCTCCGAGTCAAAGCAATAGTCCCTGATAATTGTCAATATAAATGTGTGGTCTCTTCATCTTCCATACCCTACTGTCCCTGAAACTGGAATGGTTATCATATTTTAGTGGGTATGTATATGCCTGCTTGGTGTATATGTGTGAGTATCTATCTATACAAATACCATTTTATAAACATATAAAAATATAGCGAGATAGATAGTCTTTTAGAATCCCATTCACTGAGAATATGATTCAGGAAGTCCTTTAATGGTTAAAAACATCTAAATGTTAAGTATACACCCTGGTTGGTTCTGGTAAGGGGGATCCATGGACTACATTTTCAGAACATCTGATCTAATGTATACATGCTATGTTATGTATAGATCTTTTAAGTTTTACTGTATACAATGAGGGATTGGGGGCAGGAGGAGAAAGGGATGACAGAAGATGAGATGGCTGGATGGCATCCCTGACTCGATGGACATGAGTTTGAGTGAACTCTGGGAATTGGTGATGGACAGGGAGGCCTGGCATACTGAAGTTCATGGGGTCACAAAGAGTCGGACACGACCCAGCGACTGAATTGAACTGAGCTGATATACAATGTTGTAAGTGTTTTTAGGTTTTTAGTTTTAGATAACATGTGGTTTTATCTATTTATACCTGATTCCAATGATGAGGAAGAAAAAGAATAAATGAAAATAGAAAAGAAACTATTTTACATTTTTCCTCGTCAAGAAACAAGAGATTGAATTATAGGACAGACAAATACATGAAATGTTTATCATTTAAGTATTTCATCATATTATTTAAAAACACTTACATAAAAATATACTTAAAAGGAATCCTGTGGTTTAACAGAAGACCATTTCAAACTCTCTCATCAACTATCTCAAAATATACACAAAATTGTAAATTTAGCAACTATATTATGACTTCCCACCTTTGAGAAATAGTGTAATTGCTTGGCACTGACATTGTAGTTGGCAGGTTTAAAAAGGGAACCCATACAGCACTGCAAATTTTGGCAGGATTTCCCTTTCTTTCTACTCATACTATGCAAATGACTATCACAATCTAGGAGACCAGTTCCAGGAAGGAGGTTATAATTAAAATGGATCATTGACCTCTTCTTAGAGACTTTCAGGATGAATTCACCCTGTCTTACACCTGTTATAATAACAGGTATAAGAAAAAAGTAGGAAAAGAATACAAGATAGATGATAGGCAGTGGAAATACTAACAGATAGGATATGCCAGTGAGGCAAATTTTATTTGAAGTTGGGGTATTAAAATGAGTGAAATGGAAAGAGTAGGCAATCAATGGAAACGGCGATGCTTTAAGAAGTTTGGAAGATGTGCAATTACTAGAATGAAGAAGATAAGGCCATGGTGATGTACAAGGCTAACCTCAGTAACCAAAGAATATCCAGTACTCATAGTTTACACTTCATTCATCTCTGTAAACTCTTTCTGATGGTACCTTCCTGATTACCCCAACTTTTTTTTATGACCCCTAGAATTCATAATATGGCTTTAGCGAAGTTGCTACTTTCCTAATGTCCTGTCTGAATTTCTCCTTTCTCACCCTAATAGAAAACTGGATGTCATCTGGGGACACTGCCTCATATACTAGTACAACTTTACACTTCAGAGAATATGCCAGCTAAATCTTATATTTGCATATGACTGTTACTCTCTCCTCCCTGTCGTCCTCATTCGAAGCTAATTATGTCAGGTTGCTGCTGCTGCTGCTAAGTCACTTCAGTCGTGTCCAACTCTGTGCGACCCCATAGACGGCAGCCCACCAGGCTCTGCCATCCTTATATTGCCTCTATCATACCTTGTTCCTAGAATCTTTGATATCCGCCTTCATTTCCCAACAATATTCTCTCTGTCTCTCCTCTCTCTCCCCGCCTCCAGTTCTCTAGCTTCTTGCATCTTTAGGCTATCTCCTGCAACCCTCAATCCCCTTCCTAACATCACCATGGCCTTATCTTCTTCATTCTCGTAATTTCACATCTTCCAAACTTCTTAAAGCATCACCCTTTCCATTGACTGCCTACTCTTTTTCCATTTCACTCATTTTAATACCCCAACTTCAAATAACATTTGCCTCACTGGCATATCCAATCTGTTAGTCTTTCCACTGCCTATCATCTATCTTGTATTCTTTTTCTACTCTTTCCCTGCTTTATCTTCAATAAGTTAATTGTCACTGTCTTAACTCTGTTGCCTCTATTTCTGTCTGAGAATCCATCTAACATACCTCCAATCTGAGTTCAGTACTGCTATTTCTTCACTCTTTCCCCATCAATACAGAAAAATAAGCAAGCTAAAAACTGGTCTCAATTTAAATTTATAACCATATGAGCCTTCAGTAGATGCCACATATTCTACTTACATAAGCTGGTGAATTCATTCTTCTACTCTCTTAGACATTTATTTCACACATCTTGACTCTTCAAACTTCTAACAGGCACTCCCATGTCTCCTTCTCTTGAAGAGAATAAAGAAATAAGAAAAGAAAATCCATTTGTTTTCAGTACCAAATCAGGGAGGGTGATGTTTGCCTCTTCATTCTTTCTTAGGATTTCTTTGGTTATTTGGGTTTTTTGTGGTCCCATAAACAGAAGGCAATGGCACCCCACTCTAGTACTCTTGCCTGGAAAATCCCATGGACAGAGGAGCCTGATAGGCTGCAGTCCATGGAGTCGCTAGGAGTTGGACATGACTGAGCGACTTCACTTTCACTTTTCACTTTCATGCATTGGAGAAGGAAATGACAACCCACTCCAGTATTCTTGCCTGGAGAATCCCAGGGATGGGGGAGCCTGGTGGGCTGCCATCTCTGGGGTCGCACAGAGTCGAACATGACTGAAGCGACTTAGTAGTAGTAGTAAACATTTTAGGATTTTTTTTTTTCTACTTCTATAAAAAGTCATCATTTGCCTTTTGGTAGAGTTTGTGTTGCATCTATAGGTAGCTTTGGGTTAAGTGAACATTTTAACAATATCGATTCTTCCAATTTTTGAACATGGGATATCATTCCATTTATTCCTGTCTCTCCCAATTAATTTTACTGCTGTCTTGCAATTATCAGTCTAGAGATCTTTCACCTCTTTGATTAAGCTTATTCCTAAGTATTTCATTGTTTTTGACATTATATATATATGTTTGGTGTTATAGTGTTATAGAAACAGAGATATGCAGATGGCACCACCCTTATGGCAGAAAGTGAAGTAGAACTAAAGAGCCTCTTGATAAAAGTGAAAGAGGAGAGTGAAAAAGTTGGCTTAAAGCTCTACATTCAGAAAACAAAGGTAATGGCATTCAGTCCCATCACTTCATGGCAAATAGATGGAGAAACAGTAGAAAGAGTAGCAGACTTTATTTTCTGGGCTCCAAAATCACTGCTGATGGTGACTGCAGCCATGAAATAAAAATATGCTTACTCCTTGGAAGAAAAGTTTTGACCAGCCTAGATAGCATATTAAAAAGCAGAGTCATTAGTTTGTCAACAAAGGTCCGTCTAGTCAAGGCTATGGTTTTTCCAGTAGTCATGTATGGATGTGAGAGTTGGACTATAAAGAAAGCTGAGCACCAAAGAATTAATGCTTTTGAACTGTGATGTTGGAGGAGACTCTTGAGAGTCCCGTGGACTGTAAGGAGATCCAACCAGTCCATCCTAAAGGAGATCAGTCCTGAATATTCATTGGAACAACTGATGCTGAAGCTGAAACTCCAATATTTTGGCCACCTGATGTGAAGAACTGACTTATTTGAAAAGACCCTGATGCTGGGAAAGATTGAAGGCAGGAGGAGAAGGGGGTGACAGAGGATGAGATGGTTGTATGGCATCACTGAATCAGTGGACATGAATTTGAGTAAACTCTGGGAGTTGGTGATGGACAGGGAGGCCTGGCGTGCTGCAGTTCATGGGGTCACAAAGAGTCAGACACGGCTGGGTGACTGAACTGAACTGAACTGATTTAAACTTTAAAACCATTGTTTGCAACTCCCCTCAACATTTGTTTATTTATTTACATTTCAAAATAATCTATCAATTTAATTTTTAATTTCCTCGATAAAGTACACTTACTCAGCTAATTTCTCTTTAAATGTTTAAGGTTGCAGTACACAACACACCTTCAAATATTTCAGGTTAAGATATACTCCATGAAGAATAAAAATTACATACAGCCTATGATTATGGATATGCAAATTTGTTGATGCATATATAAAAAATGGAAATGGAGCAAATATATAAAAAGTTGATTTGCAGGGAAGTGCGAATTGTTTTTTCCTTTTGATTTTTGGTATTTTTATGATGCCTCTGGAATGCTTTTAAAACAAAACAGTATAAATGTAAATACCCTTAATAGACTATATGGTTTTCTACTCTCTAGTATGTGTCTACTTGATTATGTTCTGGGCCTAGAGAGATGGAGAATCAAATGGCAAGATCAGCAGGGGACTCAGAGGCAACCAGCAAATGGTTTTTGAAAAGCTGCTCACTGAACTAGGCATAATGGTAGCTACATAGTAATAAAGACACTGTTTCTTTAACTTAACACATTTAGTCATGTAAGAAATAACAGATTTTATTACTGCAATGCTTTTTTTTTCTTTTTAATTTCTTTGCAGGTACCTAATCTCAATCTGCCTCTTCCTTTGCCACTGAAACTTGAGTAGAAATAATCATACTCAGAGCATTTTAAAGCTAGAAGACATGGTGGAAACTGTTATTTTCAACTATATCTTAGATACACGTCCAAAACCAGGAATAATCCAAGCTACTAGTCTTCACATAGTTGCTTGAAAAATAAGCTAATAAAAGTTTTGAACTTTAAACACTCATAATTAACAGAATTACAATTTGTTCATTTCTGGATGTTGAACAGTATGCCTTCTACCAAAGACTGCTGCTCAAGGCAAGATTTAGCTTTCTTGTATAATTTATAGCTTTGGGATTTGGCTGGGTAACACTTCCTACTCACTGTCACTCAGTATTTTTGCCTGAGTTAATTACAGTACAGCACATTAAAGTCAAGTTGACCTCAGTGGCCATCTAGGGCAGTAATTGTGAAAGAAGTCCAACGTGTTATTTCCAGGAAGAGTAGATTTTGCTTTATTATTGTCATGATCTTATAAATACTGGACAATAGTCCCATAACAAAATGTCTATAGGGAAGGAAATTGTATATGGTTCATTTTAAACATTTTAGCTTAAGTAGTAGTTTACAACATAGCTGAAAAGTACACCAGAGATTCTATTTTCACAGGTAAGACTGCCTTTTCATATCAAAACAGAAAATTAGTTCATTCTTTTTTTAATGCTTTCATAGTATGCCACTGTATACATCTACCTAAATGTATTTAAATTTAGCTGAGAGTGGCAGAAAGACAAAGTCCAAAAACTGTCTATGTGATTTGGTAATTGGGAAGTCATTAGTGACATAAAATACCAGAAGAGAAAGCAAAATTACATTGGGCTGATGACTGACACAAAGTGAGAAAAGATGCACTAATGTCTTTTGAGTCATGTGACTTGGAAGAGAAAAGATATTGAATCACAGCCAAGAGGAATTCAGGAAGACAGGATGACATCGAGAATGAAGATGAAAGATTATTGAAAAAATTAGATGAAAGAATATAAAATACATAACAGGGACTGATAAAACTTAGGAAACATTAAATAGTAGAGCAGTGCAAAGAGAACTGAAAACTAAAGAAGACAGCACAAAAACAGATATAAATGAAGGAATTAGGAAGCAGTGTAAAAAGCAGAAATAAAAAAAAATGAGCAGATAAAGATTTGCACTTAGGCTGTAAGACTGAATAATAATAATAATTTATAGGCCTGATGTTACTTGGAGTGGAAACACCATTTATAATCTTGAAGCAGAAGAATTCTAGGGAATAATATTAATTCAAGAAGTATACTCTATAAGTTAACTGTAGATATCTTTAGAAGAGGAACATGAATCATGACAAGTGAAGAAAGTGACTCAGTCCTATATACTTTTATCAGCTAAAATACCATCAACTCAAGAAAAAGATACAAATTTAACCCATGTTTCTCTTGCTTGAGATAGATATAATTACTTGCAAATAATTCCTTGGTATATTTAGTCACATATGCTTATAATTGAATGTGTAATTAACTACAACAATTGTAAGTCCCAGGCCATGACTCTAGGGCCATGTGATATTATGAATGAAAGTGTAAGTGAAAGTCAGTAGTGCCTGACTCTTTGCAGCCCTGGACTATACAGTCCATGGAATTCTTTAGGCCAGAATACTGGAGTGGGTAGCCTTTCCCTTCTCCAGGGGATCTTCCCAACCCAGGGATCAAACCCAGGTCTCTTGCATTGCAGGCAGATTCTTTGCCAGCTGAGCCATAAGGGAAGCCTGATATAGTGAACAAATATTACTTATTTAGGTGAATTGACTGTGACCAGCTTAATAGATTCTTGTGCTTTAGTTTTGTCATCTATAAAAATGGTAAAAGTAATGCTTTTCCTTTCTTGCCCAGAAGGTTGTTGTGAGGATCAATTGATAAGGACGTGTGTGAAAGTATTCTATAAATTACATTTTCAATACCATTATTAGTCTGACTATAATAATTTAAAAAATCACTATTATGATAAATTAAGGTACTGAAACAAGAAGTCATCTTGAATTTACTGTCTTTCATAACAACACAGACTTTTAAACTGCAGTAAAATTATATTCTCTGTAATTTACTCACCTATGTGTTGGGTTTTTCTATAATAGAGTCACTGAAAATAATTAAAATATACTAGTGCCGAATTTTGTAGGACAATATGACATCATAATTTCTTGGTAGATTGAAATACACATTTTATCCTTGGTAGATTGAAATATACTTTTGATCTCAGTAGTGAACTCTAAACAACTCATCCATTTGACCTTGTTCTTTTTTATAAATAAAATATTTCAATTCCTTCATGTCCTAATAGTAATAGAATAGTTAAAATAAACATATGAAATAAACTAGGCCATGTAAATTTTATTTTTTATCAGTAGGAAACAATAAGATTTGAAGCTGGCCAAACAAAAGGTGACAGATTTTCTTTTTTGCCTGGTGAACAGTTTCAAAAGAGCACAAATTAAATGAAATCTTATTAAACATCTTGAAATGGATTTTGAACTGTAAAAATGCATTGCTTTGAGGAACATCTTCATTTAGAGTGCTTATAATTCAGGCTATTTAAACTTTCTAATGTACAAAATCTATTACTTTTGTGTTTTGTTCTGTTTCCTACTTCACATCAAGCAGAAGTTCTCTCCCAATAAATTCCCATGGAAAACAATGGTTCTTTTCTTATTCTGCTTTTAAGCAACTCTGATTTATTGAACATTTACTTAAATGTTAATTGTCCTTTTAGAGCAATTTCCCATGCACTTCAAGTAAAGTTTATTAGTTTGATTACATCATACTTATATTCATATAGCTATATGCCTATTCATATATTCTCATATTAGGATATATTATCCATATTTTGGATGTTTTGATCAATCAGGCATCGACTCAGTAATTTTTTTTACCTTTTTTATTCTTCATATTTTCCTCTGTGAATTACACATGTATCTTAAAATTATTTAGTTTCTAATAACAGGCATAAGAGAGAACTTATTTTGCATAATGAGTCAAAATTTTTAAAAAGGTTAAGAAACTACAAAGCCTGGCTCATACTCATGTGGTTAAGCTAGTTTCAAGACAATAATTCAGCATGAGATTTGGAAGTTGCATGTGTATAAATGAATATATATATATATATATATATATATACCTCTTTTATTGGGAAAATTGGAGGCTTCCCCCCCCAAACAATATTTTTATTATTTAGAAATGACAGCCATATGTATTTTCTTAATATAAAAATATTGATACTGTGGGAACATGTAATTTACATAAAGAAATACATGTTGAACTTCTAATAATTGTTTCCAAATATCCACATATAGGAATTTAAGCATCAGTATATATTGTTTCGCAACTTTGTGAGAATATTGAATATCTGATAGTGTATGAGCTGATGTTACTTTTAAGTGTTATAAACACTTATAAGAGAGTCTATTTGGGGGAGCAGTCTGTTCCTGGTTCTTACTTAAAGATCAACAAAAATGATGTTTTAAAATGTTAATGGAATAGACTTGGTAATGGTTATCACAGAACTTATGTTTGTTCTTTAATGAAAAACATAGAAAGTTAAGTTGTATTTTAGAACAGATTCAATAAGAACTTGAGTAAATTGAACTTCACCTATTTCAATGTTCCCTAATACACCTCATATTTTGATGGGATACTTTTTGTCAGTTACCTAAAAGGAAAAATAAAGGTATAATATATTTGGGGACATGAAAAAAGAAGAAAGTAACATTAACTTAACCCATCTCTCCCTTTTCCTGTCCTTGGCTTTAAGGATAACTTGTTAGGAAGGACTTTGTTCTCAGATACTGCAAGTCAGAATGGATTCAGGGGTAACGACTCCTCAAGGACAATGACTCAAGGGCACTAATATCTTCAAAGACTCTATTCAGGGGCAGTCTGAGATATAGGCTTGGGTGGTGTCCTGGTAGAACCAACTCTGGCTCTCTCATCTCTCTAACTCCTGGTAGCTCCTGGTCTCTTCCTCTTTCTCTTATTACAGGTATGTAGGTTTGAGTGGCTTAGGGGAGAAGAGTAGTACTTTATTAGATTGTCTTTTTTCATTCTGCAACTTGGTCATAAAATTGCAGCTTGAATTATTTTTAATAAACTGTTTTGTTTTAGTTATAGAAGCAAGTTTAATAATTCAAAATATATTTAGAACTTGTTGACTATTAACAGATATATTGGATTCTTGAAAGATGGTAAAATACTTGGTATCTATTTTAAAATCTTTGCTAAATAAATATAC
This sequence comes from Budorcas taxicolor, assembly GCF_023091745.1. Lineage (NCBI taxonomy): Eukaryota > Metazoa > Chordata > Mammalia > Artiodactyla > Bovidae > Budorcas > Budorcas taxicolor. The sequence goes on from NC_068934.1 coordinate 21,344,149, forward strand.
TTCTGTTATTATAAAATAAAATAAAATAAAATACTCAGTATCTGAACTCTAAATGTGTATGCTGTAAGTTTTACTCTCCATGCTTAACGAGGGACAATTAAAGTAATATTATTTTAATATTTCATTAGGATTCAAGAGATAATTTTGAATGTGGGCACAGTAGTAGCTTTGCCTACCAGTTGAGTGGCTTTGTATTCTCAATTATGAGCTGAAAAATTATTGAATAATATCATCTCACTTTCTAGTATCTAAATGAGTCTGTATTTCAGCATCTTTCATTCATACTGAATTAAACTACAATAATCTTCTTTATTAAAGAATATTAGCTTTCAGAATTTGAAGAAACTTTGAAGTTCATATAGTTCAAATATCTAATCAGTGTTTGATTTCTCCCTGTGTGCTTTATTTTTTCTCTAAGTTGCTGTTCAACTTGTTTGTTCCTCTGCAAACATGTTGCTCTCATTCTCATAATGCAAAGCATTAACGTAATGAATACTATAATTGTTAAAACAGACTTTAAAAAATAGTTTCCTAGTGACTCCCACCAAATGATCTTCGTTCTACCCTCTAGACAATACAAGTCAACTCTCAGTTTTCTTCCACAGAGCAGTTTCCAGTATCTGAAGGCATTGTTAGTTGCTTCGTGTTCTCTTGGTTTGAGTTTGTCAAATTTAAATGTTCTTGAACTCAAGTTACTTTTCTTAAATAGCATTGCCAGAATTAGCTACATGATTTGACTGAGAGATTCTAAAAGTTTGGATACAAGGGCTCTATTCCTAGTTCTGATATCATCTTACAGATTTTCCCAATTGTCTAGATAAGGGTGAGTATCAAAAAATGAAAATTTTCCAATTCCTCATGGAGATTTATTTTATAGTTTAAAGAGTAAGCTAAAATCCCAAGAAGGTAATAGTATATGTTTCCCCAGATTTGGCATAAGAGAGTTCCATATGTTGTGCCATTTTATGCTGCACTAAAGAGATACCACTCCCTCTGGTGCAAAAAGTCATTTGTCATGCCCTTTAAATACCCCTCTCCCCAGGGCTAGAAATTCCCTAACTGGCACCTGCTATGGATCAAATTGTAACCCCTAAATTCTATCCTTGGAAGTGTGTATTTGTAGCTGGACAGTGGGTGCTATTCAAGGATGTTTTTGAACATTGCAAGAGATAAGCATTACCAGTACTTTGAAGCACATGATTATGTGCATAGACCATGAAGGATCTTCATGTAAGTCACTTTCGCAGGTCATATAAGCTGATGATGAATAAAAATTTTGGAGATAGACTGACAAGGGTTTTACTATTTAACTGTGTTATGTTGGAATAATTAATTTAATCTTTCATATCATAGAATCCTCATCAATATAATAGTGCAACTGTAGCATTCATCTTTTAGAGCTCCTGTGTGTATAAAATAAAGATAATGAACATGATACAATTATAGAATGACTATCATAGTGCCTGCCATGTAGCTTTTTCAGTTCAATTCAGTTGAGCCTCTCAGTCATGTCCGACTCTTTGTGGCCCCATGGACTATAGCATGCCAGACTTCCCTGTTCATCACCAACTCCCAGAGCTTACTCAAACTGTCTCCATCAATGATGCCATCCAACCATTTCATCCTCTGTCATCCCCTTCTCCTCCTGCCTTCAATCTTGCCCAGCATCAGAGTCTTTTCCAGTGAGTGAGTTATTTGCATCAGGTGGCCAAAGTACTGGTGTTTTCAGCTTCAACATCAGTCATGCCAATGAATATTCAGGGCTGATTTCCTTTAGGATTGACTGGTTTGATCTCCTTGCAGTCCAAGGGACTCTCTGCTCAGCATTCTTTATGGTCCAACTCTCACGTGACTACTGAAAAAAATCATAGCTTTGACTAGACGGACCTTTGTTGGCAAAGTGATGTAGCTTTTTGGCTGTCCTCAAAGAATATATCAGCTTTATGAGATTTATATTGAGCAGTAAGTTTACATGGCCAAAATAGTTCTCAAAAGTGGCTTTCTATTATCATTTGACTTTGAATGTAATTGTGGCGTATATTATATTTGGTCGTCACTTTTTTTTTTCTTTTCCTTTCCTTTGATCTCATAGAATCCAGTATATACACTTTGGATATTGAAAAGTAGATTGGAAAGTAAGGTGAGTTTTGTGTTTGTTTATTTTAATACCAAAGACTCATATGTTTTCCAAATATATATAAAACTCAAAAAAACACCATGAGATTATTTTTTTCTGAAGTTTTAATAATATTTAATACATGCAGGTCAGGAAGCAACAGTTAGAACTAGACATGCAACAACAGACTGGTTCCAAATAGGAAAAGGAGTACGTCAAGGCTGTATATTGTCACCCTGCTTATTTAACTTATATGCAGAGTACATCATGGAAATGCTTGGCTGGAAGAAGCATAAGCTGGAATCAAAATTGCCAGGAGAAATATCAATAACCTCAGATATGCAGATGACACCACCCTTATGGCAGAAAGTGAAGAGGAACTAAAAAGCCTCTTGATGAAAATGAAAGACGAGAGTGAAAAAGTTGGCTCAAAGCTCAACATTCAGAAAAATAAGATCATGGTATCTGGTCCCATCACTTCTTGGGAAATAGATGGGGAAAGAGTGGAAACAATGTCAGACTTTATTTTTTTGGGCTCCAAAATCACTGCAGATGGTGACTGCAGCCATGAAATTAAAAGACACTTACTCCTTGGAAGGAAAGTTATGACCAACCTAGATAGTATACTGAAAAGCAGAGATATTACTTTGCCAAAAAAGGTCTGACTAGTCCAGACTATGGTTTTTCCAGTGGGCATGTATGGATGTGAGAGTTGGACTGTGAAGAAAGCTGAGTGCCAAGGAATTGATGCTTTTGAACTGTGGTGTTGTGGAAGACTCTTGAGAGTCCCTTGGACTGCAAGAAATTCCAACTAGTCCATTCTGAAGGAGATCAGTCCTGGGTGTTCATTGGAAGGACTGATGCTAAAGCTGAAACTCCAATGCTTTGGCCACCTGATGTGAAGAGTTGACTCATTGGAAAAGACACTGATGCTGGGAGGGATTGGAGACAGGAGGAGAAGGGGATGACAGAGGATGAGATGGCTGGATGGCATCACCAACTCAATGGACATGAGTTTGAGTGAACTCCGGGAGTTGGTGATGGACAGGGAGGCCTGGCGTGCTGCGATTCATGGGGTCGCAAAGAGTCAGACACGACTGAGCGACTGAACTGAACTGAGCTGAAAATGTTTCTTATAAAAACTGGCCCATGTTATACTTTATAATAAATTATTATAGGTAATATTTTCAAGGTAATTTTTTGCAATAGATTGTAAACATTCATTTACTGAGGCAGAGAAAAAAATTAATGGATAGTTTTTACTAAAAGGTACTTTTTAAAATGTTCTTATTGTTTTCTAGATTAGATGATGGATTCAGTTGTGGGATAAGAGGTTCTGAGATTGCTTAGTGTGTCCATTTCTCAGTGACTAATTCCATTCAGAAATGTTTCAAGCAAAAGAACACATTAAAATTCATCCTCTTGGGAATATTTGCATAACCTCCACCTGACTGAGAAATTTCAAACCTGGTATGGAATTTCATACCATTCAGGTATGATGTAAATAAAATCCCTTATGATTATAAACTAGAAGTGACAAATAGATTCAAGGGATTAAATCTGATAGAAGGCATGAAGAACTATGGATGGAGGTTGGTGACATTGTAAAGGAGGCAGTGATCAAGACCATCCCCAAGAAAAAGAAATGCAAAAAGGCCAAATGGTTGTCTTAGGAGGCGTTACAAATAGGTGAGAAAAGAAGCTAAAGCCAAAGGAGAAAAGGAAAGATATACCCATCTGAATACAGAGTTCCAAAGAATAGCAAGGAAATTTAAGAAAACGCTCCTCAGTGATCAGTGCAACGAAATAGAGGCAAATAATATGATGGGAAAGACTAGAGATCTCTTCAAGAAAATTAGAGATACCAAGGGAACATTTCATGCAAAGATTGACACAATAAAGGACAGAAACGGTATGGCCCTAACAGAAGCAGAAAATATTAAGAAAAGGTGGCAAAAATACACAGAATGACCCAGATAACCATGATAGTGTGATCACTCACCTAGAGCCAGACATCCTGGAATGTGAAGTCAAGTGGGCCTTAGGAAACATCACTAGGAACAGAATTAGTGGAGGGATGGAATTCCAGCCGAGCTATTTTAAGTCCTAAAAGATGCTGCTGTTAAACTGCCGCACTCAATACGCCAGCAAAATTGGAAAACTCGGCAGTGGCCACAGGACTGGGAAAGGTCAGTTTTCATTCCAATCCCAAAAAAAGGCAAAGCCAGAGAATTTTTAAATTACCACTAAATTCCACTCATCTCACATGCTAGCATACTTCCCTGGTGGCTCAGATGGTAAAGAATCTGCCCACAATGCAGGAGACCCAGGTTTGATCCCTGGGTTGTGAAGATCCTCTGGAGAAGGAAATGGCAACCCATTCCAGTACTCTTGCCTGGAAAATGCCATGGACGGAGGAGCGTGGTAGGCTACAGTCCATGGGGTCACAGAGAGTAGGACACGACTGAGCGACTTCACTTTCACTTCCTTTCACATGATAGCAAAGCAATGCTCAAAATTCTCCAAGCCAGGCTTCAACAGTGCATGAAACAAGAACTTCAGATGTCAAAACTGAATTTACAAAAAGCAGGGGAACCAGAGATCAAGTTGTCAACATCCACTGGATCATCATAAAGCAGGAGAGTTCCAGAAAAACATTATTTCAGCTTTATTGACTACGATAAAGCCTTTGACTGTGTGGATCACAAAAAAGAGTGGAAAATTCTCGAAGAGATGGGAATAGTAGACCACCTTACCTGCCTCCTGAGACATCTTTATGCAGGTCAAGAAGCAACAGTTAGAACCGAACATGGAACAACAGACTGGTTCCAAATAGGCAAAGGAGTACGTCAAGTCTGTATACTGTCACCCTGCTTATTTAACTTATATGCAGAGTATTTCATGTGAAGTGCTGGGCCAGATGAAGCACAAGCTGGAATCAAAATTTCCAGGAGAAATATCAATAACCTCAGATATGCAGATAACACCACCCTATGGCAGAAAGCAAAGAGGAACTGGAAAGCCTCTTGATGAAAGTGAAAGAGGAGAGTGGCTTATAACTCAACCTTCAAAAAACTAAGATCATGGCATCTGGTCCCATCACTTCATGGAAAATGGATGGGGAAACAATGGAAACAGTGACAAACTTTACTTTCTTGGGCTCTAAAATCACTGCAGATGGTGATTGCAGCCATGAAATTAAAAGACACTTGCTGCTTGGAAGTAAAGCTATGACCAACCTAGACAGCATATTAAAAAGCAGAGACATTACGTTGCCAACAAAGGACCATCTAATCAAAGCTATGTTTTTTTTTCAATATTCTTGTATGTATGTGAGAGTTGGACCATATAGAAAGCTGAGCACCAAAGAATTGATGCTTTTGCCCCTTGGTATTGGAGAAGACTCTTGAGAGTCCCTGGGACTGCAAGCTCATCCAACCACTCCATCCTAAAAAAAATCAGTCTGAAATATTCATTGGAAGGACTGATTCTGAAGCTGAAACTCCAATACTTTACCATCTGATACAAAGAACTGACTCATTTGAAAAGACCCTGATGCTGGGAAAGACTGAAGGCAGGAGAAGGGGATGACAGAGGATGAGATGGTTGGATGGCATCACGAACTTGATGGATATGAGTTTAAGCAAGCTCCAGAAATTGATATTGGACAGGGAGGCCTGTTGTGTCCATGCGGTCCCTAAGTGTCAGACATGAATGAACAACTGATCTGAATTGAATTGAATTTTCAAAAATAGATTATTTGTGAAAATTAAAAATAAGTAAATCAATAAAAATACACACATTTGCTATAACACTATGTAACAGTGTTATCTGCTTTTATGAGCATAAAAGGGAAAATATTAAGAAAAGTTAAATATAATGTCATTGTTTAATCACTGTTGCTAGTAGGACATGCTATTAAGCTTTTGAATAAATTTCAATGAGCCATAGATATTTTCAGTGATAGGTCTTACTTACTGATATCATTAAGACTATTTACGTCTTCAGTTAGATTTGGAAAACAAAAAATATTCTGGATATTTGAGTTCTACAAAAGAAAGTGTGGTTTTATTAAATGATGTTGAAAATTAGCTCATTTCAGTGAAAATAAAATGGATGTCCTATACAATTTAAGACATAAGAAGAAAAGCAAAATGAAAATTGCTTTTTATGTACTCAAATGCCTTATTTATTGAATTGAGCAAATAAAAATGCAAGTGGAAAGCATTTTAAAAATATAGAATTCATTTGAATCAGTTCTGATGAGATGGATGAAACTGGAGCCGATTATACAGAGTGAAGTAAGCCAGAAAGAAAAACACCAATACAGTATACTAACACATATATATGGAATTTAGAAAGATGGCAATGACGACCCTGTGTGCAAGACAGCAAAAAAGACACAGCTGTGTATAACGGACTTTTGGACTCAGAGGGAGAGGGAGAGGGTGGGATGATTTGGGAGAATGGCATTCTAACATGTATACTATCATGTAAGAATCGAATCGCCAGTCTATGTCTGACGCAGGATACAGCATGCTTGGGGCTGGTGCATGGGGATGACGCAGAGAGATGTTATGGGGAGGGAGGTGGGAGGGGGGTTCATGTTTGGGAACGCATGTAAGAATTAAAGATTTTAAAATTAAAAAAAATAAAAAAAATAAAGAAAGATACCTTTAAAAAAATAAATAAATAAAAATATAGAATCTATTGTTATCAGAAGTTTTAAGATTCAAGATTGCCATCCTTTGAATTATTGTTTTTTAACACTTTTACTCCACTGATAACAATCATAGTCCCTAAGAATGTATCTGTGAATAATAGTGTCTTAGCATTGTTTGTTTGTTTTCCTCAAAACTTGAAAGGACACCAACCTAGTAGTTCAGTGTGCACCAGGAAGCATCCTGTGAGTAGTTTCAGGATGTGGAAACAAAAGTCTTGAGAACAGTGAGGTCCACAGAGGTCTCATAAACTCTGAATACTTACAAAACTGTAATCACTTATTGAGCTCTAATGCTCTGGTAAGTCTTTGAAGACTCTGGAAAAAAAAAAAACACACACACACACACACAATTTGAAATCTTTTCATTTCTCAGTCTTAGAACCTCTTTTCATAGACTCCCAGATAGCTGTAATTCCAGTAATCTTTTATTTAAAATAAAATACCATGGTTATTTAAAACTTTACAAAAGTGTGATGCTGAGCTAAATTTGAAAATTTTTTCTAGTATATAAATACTATGATTTTCATTAAAGAGATGTTAGTTTTGTCACTAAAATGATCAAACCATTTTCAATTTTGTGAGATATCAATTCAAATAAAGGAAGTTTTATCTCATGCAAATAAATGATTTACCTTTTAAAACAGAAAGCAGATAGGTGATATTGTTTAATAGTCACCTCCACTTTTAATTGTTTTACATACTCCGATAGAAAGGTGAGGATAAGATTTTTCAGTATTACAAAGTTTATGTTTCTTTTCAACTTTTAAAAGAAGGCAGTTTCGCCACTCCACTTGCAATGCCACTTACTTTGCAATGTTTATTATTAGCATTTTATTTATGATTTATATTTAAATATTGATGTGACTTTTATTAAATTAAAATAACTATACAAGACAAAATTGCTGAAATTTTTAACTGAATTGTTTTCTTATTTGCTGATTAAGTTTAGTGAATGCAAGAGAAAGTTACACAAATGTGAAAATATATATAGATTCTATAGAAACTTAGTTTATAGAAAATAAACTAATTATAGAAAAGCTGAACTATATGGAGACAAACAAATTAACATTATATACTTCAGCTTCCACTGAGATACTAAGGTACTTATTAGAATAGGGGCTTCTCTGGTGGCTCAGACAGTAAAGAATCTGCCTCCAGTTCAGGAGACCCGAGTTTGAATCTTGGGTCGAGAAGCTCCCCTGGAGAGGAAAATGGCTACTCACTCCAGTATTCTTGCCTGGAGAATCTCATGGTCAGAGGAGCCTGGCAGTCTACAACCCATGGTGTCACAAGAGGGTTGGACATGCCTGAGCAATTAACACTATCACTAGTACTAAGTGCAGTAGTTAGAATGCTGTTAAATATGATCTTAAACTAAGAGTTCAGATGTGACAAATATGAGAAACGAATGAATAGAACAATATCCAACTAAATAGAAAAGTCCAAGCTTAATTACCACCATATTATTATATTACAGATGAGTAGAACATTCACCCTGCAAATAAATCTTAGTACAATAAAACATCTGTAACATTGTCTTGATAACCTGCTTTTTTAAAACTATTTGTCCTGATGTTATTTCAGTACACATACATATACTGAGAGAAATTGAGAAAATTCGTCAGCAGAATTCTGATCATTAACATTATGAAATAAAGAGAAAGCCATTGCACTCTTTTACAGAATGGTTAAGTTCATTATCAGTAATATGCAAAAATCTTAGAACTCTCACTTTTTTTTTTTTTGAGGTGAGTAGCTCTTTGTAAAAAAATAGAGTTGAGAGTGAGTACTGAAATAATTCTGCCTATATAATATCTGTAGCAGATAGGTTTACTGAGGCTCCTCTACTAATTTGTTCAGCAAATCAGTGGCATTGTAGGGATAAACTCTGAGTTTTTTTCCATTTAGCTTTCTACTATGCTACTTTTTGAAAACATTTATTATATTTTGACATACATTTATTACGTTTCAATATGCATTTTATGTTTGATATTCTATTTTAATAAAAATTTATAGCATTATTTTTTGGACGGGGATTGGTTCTAATTAGAAAAAAATTCAGTTAAATATTACAAAATTCACATAATTCACATTAAATAATTCACACAAATTCACAAAATGCCAAATATTGTCCTCATATTATCCGTTTCTGAAACTTGAAAGCTCTGTTGAATGCATTAAAAATTATTTCAGTATTATCAACAAAAATAGATATAAAATTGATCATTTTAAAAATATTTATTGCGATACATGATAAACATTCAAAATCATACACCTGTGATTTATATAATTTTTTTTGTTTTAATTAAATACAGGAATATTTTAAATTAATATATTTTAAATTAATTAAAGGATTGAGTCTTTATAGTCAGGATATACATAGTGATGTTATCAGCAGTGAAAGATGGTAAGAGAAATAGTTTGAGAATTAGGACAATTGGTGTTTATTCAGTTGACTCCTGGTGAGAAAATTGCATTAGTATTTTAGACATGTAAAGGGTAGCTAGCTATTGATCGGTACCTGATTCAGAGGATATGGAGAATATTGATTTGTAAGGAAAGTCAGTTATGAAGGATTCTATTCAATGTAACAACAGAGGTAGTAAATTTCATTTGGATTTTCACTTAATGATAGACCGGAATAGACTCTTGGTTTATCTGTTAGTTTATCCACATAAAATCTAAGTTGGGTCAGATCATGCTTTTGGATTCGAGTTTTGAATTTTAAATAATGTTGAGTTTAAATAACTAGACTTTTTACTGATTATGAAACATCACACTGTTTCAGAATCCTGTTATGTTCAAATACACTAAGTGCTTATTTTATACTCAGCCTATAAGACCTCCATATGTGAAAAATTTTAGGAATGGGTAATGGCATCCATTTCCTAAGCAGGTATTTTTAAAGTACTGGCTTGGTATGATCAAGAAATGCTTCATGGTGAATGTAGGAAATGGATGGATGACTGAAGAACATTGAGGCTTAAATTAGAAAGCAAAGTAATCTAGCAATAAAGAATGTTCTCTCTCTCTTTCTTTCTTTGTTTTAATTATGAGACCAAGGGAAAATGATTTCATATATTTGTTTTTCAAAATCTTTAGTCACAAGCTGGGAATAAAAATAATATCTACACATTATGAATGTTGAGATAATTAAATGATATGAGCACATTGAAGTTTGCATAGGACCTGGAATTAATAACTGCTTTAAGTGAATACATGTTTGGAAAAAAGGGAAGAATGGCATTTAAATGAAAAAAAAAATGAATTCAATCACATTTCTCAGTACTAACAATTCCACAGTTTATTACCATTTTCCAAGGGTCTTATCTCCTCAAGATCATAAGCATCTCTTTTAATCAGTAATGTTATATTTAATGGTATTAAATATTCAGAGATTAACTTAAATAAAGTAGCAACAATCACATACAGTTTTGGTTGGCATGAACAGTGCCATAGAATATTCTAAAATCTTTGTGTAAATGCATTTTACAGAAATTTATTAAAAAATATAAGTACTTTTAATAGGGGCAGGAACTAATAATTTTTTTGGCTAAGCTATGGTATATTTTGGGCTTCCCTCGTGGCTCACCTGGTAAAGAATCTGCCTGCAGTGCAGGAGACCTGAGTTCAATCCCTGGGTTGGGAAGATCCCATGGAGAAGGGAAAGGCTACCCACTCCAGTATTCTGGCCTGGAGAATTACACAGACTGTATAGTCCATGGGGTCTCAAAGAGTTGGACCGCACTGAGCAACTTTCACTTTTTACTTAGTATATTTTTAGAAAAATTCATGGAAACATTGGATAATTTAATGGTGTTTGAAAAGAAACAATTGTGTTTGCTGCTTTTTATTATAATTGTTAAATTCTCTGTGGTAAAAAGCAGCTGGGGATTACATGATTGGTATTTCTGATCATAAAAGTAAAACATAAAAAGAAAATGAAATATTCCTGTCACCAACAAAATTACTTATAAACTTTGGTCATTTTCCAGTTGCTTCAACTTTATAAGCATGTCTATCTTCATTTCCTTTGATAGTACTTTAAAAATAAAAGAAACAACCCTCATTTATACCACATTTTCTAATCTTTTATATCCTATATTATTATTACTCCACAATCTGAAGAAAAAAGAAAAGAAAACTTCAGAAGCTTTGCTATGGATAATGACTAAACTCAAAATCACAGAACATTAACTTTGATCTTGAATCCATATGTTCTGACCATTTCAACCACAAGCCCTACATATCGCGTTCTATTTTAGCGACATGAAATCATCAGAACACTACTTTTCCTCTAACTAGTTGTATTCCCATAATTAAATTACAGAGAGACACATGTTAGCATATTCAAAAATTCTGAAAATTTGGAAGAAACAGGACAAAGTCCACAAGGAAGGTGATTATCTCCTGGGTGACGCTTCAGTTCAGTTCAGTTCAGTCACTCAGTCATGTCCGACTCTTTGCGACCCCATGAATCGCAGCATGCCAGGCCTTCCTGTTCATCACCAACTCCCAGAGTTCACTCAGACTTACTTCCGTAGAGTCAGTGAGGCCATCCAGCCATCTCATCCTCTGTCATGCCCTTCTCTTCCTGCCCCTAATCACTCCCAGGATCCAAGTCTTTTCCAATGAGTCAACTCTTCACATGAGGTGCCCAAAGTACTGGAGTTTCAGCTATAGCATCATTCCTTCCAAAGAAATCCCAGGGTTGATCACCTTCAGAATGGACTGGTTGGATCTCCTTGCAGTCCAAGGGACTCTCAAGAGTCTTCTCCAACACCACAGTTCAAAAGCATCAATTCTTTGGTGCTCAGTTTTCTTCACAGTCCAACTCTCACATCCATACATGACCACTGGAAAAACCATAGCCTTGACAAGATGGACCTTTGTTGGCAAAGTAATGTCTCTGCTTTTGAATATGCTCTCTAGGTTGGTCAAAACTGTTTTTCTAAGGAGTAAGCATTTTTAATTTCATGGCTGCAGTCACCATCTGCAGTGATTTTGGAGCCCAAAAACAAAGTCTGACACTGTTTCCACTGTTTTCCCATCTATTTCCCATGAAGTGATGGGACAAGATGCCATGATCCTACTTTTCTGAATGTTGAGCTTTAAGTCAACTTTTTTGCTCTCCTCTTTCACTTTCATCAAGAGGCTTTTTAGTGCCTCTTCACTTTCTGCCATAAGGGTGGTGTCATCTGCATATCTGAATTAATTATATTTCTCCCGGCAATCTTGATTCCAGCTTGTGCTTCTTCCAGCCTGGCGTTTCTCATGATGTACTCTGCATATAAATTAGATAAGCAGGGTGACAATATACAGCCTTGATGTACTCCTTTCCCTATTTGGAACCAGTCTGTTGTTCCATGTCCAGTTCTAACTGTTGCTTCCTGACCTGCATATAGGTTTCTCAAGAGGCAGGTCAGGTGGTCTGGTATTCCCATCTCTTTCAGAATTTTCCATAGTTTATTGTGATCCACACAGTCAAAGACTTTGGCATAGTCAATAAAGCAGAAATTGATATTTTTCCAGAACCCTCTTGCTTTTGCGATGATTCAGTGGATGTAGGCAATGTGATCTCTGGTTCCTCTGCCATCTGGAATTTCACAGTTCACATATTGCTGAAGCCTGGCTTGGAGAATTTTGAGCATTATTGCCCCACAATTTGGAACTACATGACTTTTCATTGCAATATAAGCTTTTCTTATATCCAGGGGGTATTTAGGGTGGGATCAGATAGCAGAGGGCTTTGAACGTAAAGCAAAATTCTTTATGCACTTGCCTGTTTGCAATGTGGAGATAAGAAATATTCTAATGAAGATTTGGTGGCAAGACAGTGGAGTAGAAGGGCATAAGCTCACCCTTTCTTACAAAAATTTCAAAGTCACAACTAAATGCTGACTGACAAAATAAACCATAGGAACCTACTGAAAAAGGATACCCTAAGTCCAAAGACAAAGAAGATGCCTTGCAAGGTGGGAGGAAGGACACAATCAGAATAAAATCTAATCCCATACCTACTGGGTGAGTGGTCCACAAATGGAAAATAATTTTACCACAGAAGTTTTCTCACAGGAGTGAAAGTCCTGAATCCCATGTTGAGCTTCCTAGTCTGGGGTTCTGACTACAAGAGAAGAAGCCCTCAGGTAATCTGGCTTTGAAATATAGGGGATTTTGTGGCAAGGATTCCAATGGAGTGGAGGAAACAAAAATTTCATTCTCGAAGAGCTCCTATAAGGTCCTGTGCACATGAGGACCCAGGGGGAAAAAAGCAGCGACCTCATAAGAGACAGTGCCAGACCTACCTGTTAGTGTTGGAGGGACTCCCGCAGAGGCAGGGCTGGATCTGTCTCACGACTGGGACAGAGACATGGGCAGCAGCAGCTCTGGCAAGTACTCATTTGTGTGAGCCCTCCTGGAAGCCATCATTCCCTCCCCACACCCCAAAGACCCAGCCCTGCCCAACCACTTGTAGGCTCCAGTGCTAGGATGCCTCAGGCCAAACAACCACCAGGGTGGGAGTACAGCCCTGGCCATCAGCAGGCAGGCTGGTCCCCAAACACACCAGACACATGGCTTGCCTCGAGGTCTTGCATTTGCTCTTCCCTCTGCCTGAAATATTCCTCCTGCAGATGGTAGCCTGGCCCACTCTCTTGTCTTTTCAAGTCTTAAAAATGTCACCTCAGGGAGGGCTCCCCATCCTATCTGTAACTGTTCCCCCTCCCACCTTCCTGTTATTGCCAAACCTTTTCCTCATTTTATGTTTCTCATTAGCACTTAGCAATCTTAAAATAAAATCTTGAGATAATTTATAAACCACACAGTTCATCCATTTTAAGTGTACAATTTTAATATATTCACAGAGTTGTGCAACTTTATCAGAATCTAATTCTAGATTCTTTCACCATGTGCGAAAGAAACCCCTTGGCAAGTAGTAATCACTCCCCATTTGCCCCCACTGTTCTAGCCCTAATAAAAAAACATGGGCAGACAACCTAAATAGATATTTCTTCAAAGAAGACATACAGATGGCCAACAGGCACATGAAAAGATGCTAAGCATTGCTAATTATTAAAGAAAGGCAAATCAAACCTACAGTCAAATATCACCTAATACCAGTCAAAATGGCCATTGTCAAATAACCTACAAACAGATTCTAGAGAGAGTGTGGAAAAAGGGAATGCTCCTTCACTGTTGATGGGAATGTAAATTGGTATAGCCACTATGGAGAACAGTGTGAAGCTTCCTTAACTAACTAAAAATAGAGCTACCATATGATCTTGCAATCCCATTCCTGAGTAAATATCTGGAAAGCAAGCAAACACACAAAAACATGATTCTAAATGATGTATGCACCCCGTGTTCATTGCAGCACTGTTTACAATGTTTATGGAAGCAACCTAAATATCTATAAATAGATGAATAGATAAAGAAGATATGGTACATATATATAATGGAGGATTACTCAGCCATTAAAAAGGGTGAAATAACGCCATTTGTAGTAACACTGATAAACCCGGAGATTATAATACTAAGTGAAGTAAGTCAGAGAGAAGTAAGTGAAAGTCGTTCAGTTGTGTCTGACTCTTTGCAACCCCATGGACTATGCAGTCCATGGAATTCTCCAGGCTAGAATACTGGAGTGGGTAGCCTTTCTCTTCTCCAGGGGATCTTCCCAACCCAGGAATTGAACACAGATCTCCTGCATTGCAGGTGGATTCTTTACCATCTGAGCTACCAGGGAAGCCTGGTACTAAGCGAATATATTACTTTAAAGCCTAATACTAAATAAGTCAGGGAGATAAAGACAAATACCATATGAATTTCAGAGAAGAGATGGCTTTTCTTCTAACAGAACAAAATACCACTTTGTATATGATTTATTCTTCAAAATATCTTGAAGGGTTGCTCCAATACATGGTTCATTGAAAGTTATTAATTATTGTAAATGAATGATTTAAAGAAAGGAGATTATTCCATTCAGAGACAAAAACATTAAAAAAATAAAACTTCAGAAGTAAAACTATAAGGCACATATGGGACATGCACTTTATTTTGTGTGTGTGTGTATGTATATGTATACAGAGATAATGTTGTAGTGAATGAGAACAAGCAGGAGGCGGAAAGAATAGAACGCCCCTGTGCTGTGTACTTAGTTGCTCAGTCATGTCCACCTCTTTGCAACCCCATGGACTGTAGCCCTCCAGGCTCCTCTGTCCATGGGAATTCTCCAGGCAAGAATACTGGAGTGGGTTGCTATGCCCTCCTCCAGGGGATCTTCCCAACCCAGGGATTGAACCCAGGTCTCTCACATTGCAGGTGGATTCTTTACCATCTGAGACACCACAACTACTGATATTCTGTCTAGAAAGGACTTCCCTGGTGGCTCAGATGGTAAAGCGTCTGCCTACAATGCGGGAGACCCAGGTTCAATGCCTGGGTCAGGAAGATCCCCTGGAGAAGGAAATGGCAACCCACTCCAGTATTCTTGCCTGGAAAGCCCCATGGACAGAGGAGCCTGGTAGGCTACAGTCCATGGGGTCACAAAGAGTCGGACACGACTGAGGAACTTCATTCACTTTTAAGCAGAATGTATTTATGCTAACTTTGAGTGCTTGCTTTGTTGATAACATTTTGCATCACTGTTGTCTAGTCACACTTTTAAATATGGAGCTCTAATAGATAATCTTGAAAGGTTTCCCCATCCTCAAAGTTGTATAATTCTCCATTCTGAATGTTCAGTGGTCATAGCAGGTACATAAACACAAAACATCCTTGAGATTCAACTGTACACTTGCACTGTTGTGAAAACACACACATACCCAAGGCAGCATTAAAATTATTTATATACTTGAGCAATAATGCATAACAAAAGAAACTTGAAATTTTGAGGCCCCTTTGTACTCAGATTTTGCAATTGTGAGCTCTTAAGATTTCAGGAACAGTTTTGGTCCTCAAGCGACTGTACACGCATTGTTGCACTTGTCTCTTCTTACATCTGAAATTCAAAGGCCACAGAGCTTTGCTGAGAAAGTGCGCAAGGGAAAGCTTTTATTTCTGGCATGTGACATGGCAGGACAGCAGGGGCTCTTGCAACATTAGGAAGCCTTAGCGGTCCCCACAAGGCTGTCACAGCTGTGGCCTCCACTGAGTTTTGAAATGCAGGGGCAAAGATTCCTGGCAGAGAACATTAACCTGGCTCTTTCTCCTTGGGAATGCTGTCAATTTAGTTAGTTCCTAAGGTGTGGTAGATGGCAGCCCCACTTTTGAAGGTCTTTAAGAACTTAAGTGATTGTTAAGATGTTTTCTGAAATTACTGTTGACATGCCAATGCTCCAAGTACACTGATGGTAGCACTAAGCGTTTGAGAACCACTGTAGGGAAAGTTCACAGAGTTTCTCTCTTCTTAACTGTCTTTATAAATAATTTGAATAAAAGTACATGGCTTAGGCATAGTGAAAATGTGTTGGACAATATTTAAAAGGAGATAGCTGCTACTTATAGGCATGCCACTTAATAATCACACCAATTCTAAGACATTGCTATCATGGGCCTGGTCGCTCTCCATACAAGATGAGGTAAGTTAAGCTCAACGAGATTTTAAAAAGTATTCAAATTTACTCACGGAAAAGTTTTTAAAAAACTGTATGTCTTAGGCAGAATACATTTATAGGTATTTAAACTAATATTTTTCCCCTGATATTTATATCTTTCATCCAGTCATGAATTTGTCAATCCCATGACCACTGCTTCAGATAATTAATAAAATTTGTCAGAAAGGAAATATAATCATCTATTTTGGTTTTAAGCCTCTGAGGTCTTTGAAAACTCTAGGCAATAGGTTTTAGAGAAACATATGAGCTGATAGTAAGTCTTCCTCTATTGCCAATGTTCCATTCCCTTAAAAGATTCCTTTTGATAACAAAAGGAAGAGAGAGAGAGTGTGGAGAAGAGATGATGAAAAAGTTATTGGTGAGGTCTAAAGAAGGAATCCACTGTTGTTTCCTAGACAGAGCCCCAGATAGCAACAAGCCTTCTGTGATGGAGTGGCTCACACACACACACACACACACACACACACACAATGTAGGGATACAGTATTTTGCATAGTGTCACACATATTTATATATTGGTCATTTGGGGGGAGCAAATTAGCTGTGAATCAGTTACAGTATAGAATCAGTCTTGGTGAGAGAGAGTCCATGTTGTTGAGACATGTTCGAATTCTAATCCCTGTCAACTGGCTGCTTTTTTCATTAGCTGTTTGAGTGAGCCAAGAACTCAGTGGATAAAGAAGCTGACCAACATCCAAATACTGGGTTACCCTATCCTTCTGATTATTGCAATAATAATATAACTGTATACCCTCCTTCTGTTGTAATAGAAGATGATCTTGTGTGAATGCACAAGATGTACAAAAAACAAAATGTAATTCTTTGGAAGGACTGATGCTAAAGCTGAAGCTCCAATACATTGGCCACTTGATGCAAATAACTGATTCCTTAGAGAAGACCCTGATGCTGGGAAAGATTGAGGCAACAGAGAAGGGCGTTACAGAGGATGAGATGGTTGGATGGCATCACCAACCTGATGAATATGAGTTTGACCAAGATCTGGCAGTTGGTGATGGACAGGAAAGCCTGGTGTGCTGCATTCCATGAGGTCTCAAAGAGTTGGAACGAAATAGGAGATGGGAAGAGTGAATGTTGACATTCTAGGAATCAGCGAACTAAAATGGACTGCAATGGGTGAATTTAACTCAGATGATCATTATATCTACTACTGTGGGCAGGAATCTCTTAGAAGAAATGGAATAGCCATCATGGTCAACAAAAGAGTCTGAAATGCAGTAGTCGGATGCAATCTCAAAAACAACAGAATGATCTTCGTTTCCGGGGCAAACCATTCAATATCACAGTAATCCAAGGCTATGCCCCAACCAGCAACACTGAAGAAGCTGAAGTTGAACGGTTCTATGAAGACCTACAAGACCTTTTAGAACTAACACCCAAAAAAGATGTCCTTTTCATTATAGGGGACTGCAATGCAAAAGTAGGAAGCCAAGAAACACCTGGGGTAACAGGCAAATTTGGTTTTGGAATACAGAATGAAGCAGGGCAAACGCTAATAGAGTTTTGCCAAGAGAATGCACTGGTCATAGCAAACACCCTCTTCCAACAACACAAGAGAAGACTCTACACGTGGATATCACCAGATGGTCAACACTGAAATCAGATTGATTTCTTTGCAGCCAAAGATGGAAAAGCTGTATACAGTCAGCAAAAACAAGACCAGGAGGTGAACGCACCTCGGATCATGAACTCCTTATTTCCAAATTCAGACTGAAATTGAAGAAAAGTAGGAAAAACCACTGGAAAAGGCAATGGCACCCCACTCCAGTACTTTTGCCTGGAAAATCCCATGGACGGAGGAGCCTGGTAGGCTGCAGTCCATGGTGTTGCTAGAGTCAGGCATGACTGAGCGACTTCACTTTCACTTTTTACTTTCATGCATTGGAGAAGGAAATGGCAACCCACTCCAGTGTTCTTGCCTGGAGAATCCGGGGACGGGGGAGCCTGGTGGGCTGCCGTCTATGGGGTCACACAGAGTTGGACATGACTGAAGCGACTTAGCAGCAGCAGCAGGAAAAACCACTAGACCATTCAAGTATGACCTAAATCAGATTCCTTATGATTATACAGTGGAAGTGAGAAATAGATTTAAGGGACTAGATCTGATAGATAGAGCGCCTGATGAACTATGGAATGAGGTTCGTGACATTGTACAGGAGACAGGGATCAAGACCATCCCCATGGAAAAGAAATGCAAAAAAGCAAAATGGCTGTCTTGGGAGGCCTTACAAATAGCTGTGAAAAAAGAGAAGTGAAAAGCAAAGGAGAAAAGGAAAGATATAAGCATTAGAATGCAGAGTTCCAAAGAATAGCAAAGAGAGATAAGAAGCCTTCTTCAGTGATCAATGCAAAGAAATAGAGGAAAACAACAGACTAGGAAAGACTAGAGATCTCCTCAATAAAATTAGAGATACCAAGGGAATATTTCTTGCAAAGATGAGCACAATAAAGGACAGAAATGGGATGGACCTAACAGAAGCAGAAGATATTAAGAAGAGGTGGCAAGAATACACAGAACTGTACAAAAAAAAAGATCTTCATGACCCAGATAATCACGATGGTGTGATCACTTACCTAGAGACAGACAGACATCCTGGAATGTGAAGTCAAGTGGGCCTTAGAAAGCATCACTACGAACAAAGGGAGTGGAGGTGACGGCATTCCAGTTGAGCTATTTCAAATCCCGGAAGATGACGCTGTGAAAGTGCTGCACGCAATATGCTAGCAAATTTGGAAAACTCAGCAGTGGCCACAGGACTGGAAAAGATCAGTTTTCATTCCAATCCCAAAGAAAGGCAATGCCAAAGAATGCTCAAACTGCACAATTACACTCATCTCACATGCTAGTAAAGTAATGCTCAAAATTCTCCAAGCCAGGCTACAGCAATACATGAACCGTGAACTTCCAGATGTTCAAGCTGGTTTTAGAAAAGGCAGAGGAACTGGAGATCACATTGCCAACATCCGCTGGATCATGGAAAAAGCAAGAGAGTTCCAGAAAAACATCTATTTCTGCTTTATTGACTATGCCAAAGCCTTTGACTGTCTGGATCACAATAAACTGTGGAAAATTCTGAAAGAGATGGGAATACCAGACCACCTGACCTGCCTCTTGAGAAACCTATATGCAGGTCAGGAAGCAACAGTTAGAACTGGACATGGAACAACAGACTGGTTCCAAATAGGAAAAGGAGTATGTCAAGGCTGTATATTGTCACCCTGCTTGTTTAACTTCTATGCAGAGTACATCATGAGAAATGCTGGGCTGGAAGAAGTACAAGCTGGAATCAAGATTGCTGGGAGACATATTAATAAACTCAGATATGCAGATGACACCACCCTTATGGCAGAAAGTGAAGAGGAGCTAAAAAGCCTCTTGATGAAAGTGAAAGTGGACAGTGAAACAGTTGGCTTCAAGCTCAACATTCAGAAAACAAAGATCATGGCATCTGGTCCCATCACTTCATGGGAAATAGATGGGGAAACAGCGGAAACAGTGTCAGACTTTAGTTTTTTGGGCTCCAAAATCACTGCAGATGGTGATTGCAGCCATGAAATTAAAAGATGCTTACTCCTTGGAAGGAAAGTTATGACCAACCTAGATAGTATATTGAAAAGCAGAGACATTACTTTGCCAACAAAGGTCCGTCTAGTCAAGGCTAAGGTTTTTTCAGTGGTCATGTATGGGTGTGAAAGTTGGACTGTGAAGAAGGCTGAGTGCTGAAGAATTGATGCTTTTGAACTGTGGTGTTGGAGAAGACTCTTGAGAGTACCTTGGACTGCAAGGAGATCCACCAGTCTATTCTGAAGATCAGCCCTGGGATTTCTTTGGAAGGAATGATGCAAAAGCTGAAACTCCAGTACTGTGGCCACCTCATGTGAAGAGTTGACTCATTGGAAAAGACTCGGATGCTGGGAGGGATTGTGGGCAGGAGAAGGGGAGGACAGAGGATGAGATGGCTGGATGGCATCACTGACTCGATGGACATGAGTTTGAGTGAATTCCGGGAGTTGGTGATGGACAGGAAGGCCTGGCGTGCTGAGGTTCATGGGGTCACAAAGAGTGGACATGACTGAGTGACTGAGCTGAATTTTATAATCGGTAAAGAACTGGACAATGAGGCTTCCCAGAAGGCAATAATGGTAAAGAATCCTCTTGCCAGTGCAGGAGATGCAGGAGACATGAGTTTGGTCACTGAGTTGGGATGATCCCCTGGAGGAGGAGAATGGCAACTCACTCCAGAATTCCTGTTTGGAAAATTCAATGGACAGAAGAGCCTGGGGGCTACAGTCCAAACTCTACAGGTTCACAGAAGAGTCAGACATGACTGAGGTCACACGCATATTAATGAATTTGAAAAGGCATTTTGCAAAAGAGATGTCAAATTAACAATAAATGTATGAAAGGCCCTCAACTTCATTAATCACCAGAAAAGTACAAATTCAAATAAAACTGATATACAGCACAAGAACAACTAGAATGAAAAGTCCTACTATGGAACATAATAGTATATGATATGGGACAGTCAGATGTTTATACATGACCAATGGAAGTTTACATTAGGATAATATAACCAATGTGTAAACAGTTGGACAATGTCTCCTAAAATGGAACACATTTATTGTACTATATGATCCAGCAATTCTACTCCTAGAAATGTCATCAGAAGAAAAGCACAAAAATGTTCATTTGCTGCACTACTCATAATAGTACCAATCTGGAAGCTGCTTAATGCCCATCTATTGTATAATGCATAAGTGGCATATTCATACATGGGAGATATGTACTGAAATGAGAATGAGAGTGGGTCATTTACAATAAATTATCAAGATGGATGAGCCTCACAAACATTATTCAGTGAAAGAAGCAATCCCCAATGAGTACATGTTTTATGATTCCATTTTCAAAAGCTACAAAAGCAGGCAAAGCTAACTGATGCTGTTTTAGGTGAGGAAAGTGGTTGTTAAAGGAAAGAAGAAATAATTAGAAGGAGGCTCAAAGGGAATTCCTGAAGTTTGCTATCACATTGTTTTTTTATGATGTCTTGGTTGTTAAAATTCATCAAACTATGTACTTTAATATGTACACTCCTCTATATTATACTTCGAATAAAATTTAATAAAACCTAATTTAGGTAGTATTTATTCAGTAAATGGGAACATAAATACAAATGGTTCTTGGTTCCAAAGAGGACTATTGTGAAGTGGACTTAATCGAGAACTTTATCAGTCATCCTAGTATAACTTCCCTCACTGACCAGTTGTCTGTACTAGTTTCTATGTTCTTTGGGTTAAATACAGACTTAGACCCAATACCTGATAATTCTCTAAAGGTATAGATTTGAGTCTTTCTACAGAGCAAAGATTCTTAGCTTGCAGTTTCCTTTATTGAAGCCTGGAAGAAAGATTCACCCTATACATAGATGACATGCAGTACCTCCTCTTATGGAAACAAATACCTCACCTCTGTCAGGGGTTCTGGCTATGACAGATACCTGAGGGACCAAGCTTTCTAATGCGGTGGCTTAAATTGTGTTTCTGTTATGTTAGTCATATATTTTTCTTATTGGTCTATTCATTTCATCTTTTGGAACAACTTATTTAACAAACAATCCTGAGTTTTCTGTGGGTTAAACCAGTGTCAGGAATCTGATTATTTTTCTATGATGAGCATCATTTCCACTTTGTTTATGGGAGGAAGTTGTAGCCACTTCTGCTTGGCAGTTCTGAGCTTATTCCAGCCCAAATGCAAATGAGGAGCCTATTTTAGTTGCAGATAGTCTTACCAGTGAAAAAAGCGAGAGCATCAATTTCTCAGTTATATACAACTCTTTGAGGGAGACCACATGCTCCTCTGTCCATGGAATTCTCCAGGCAAGAGTTCTGGAGTGGGTTGCCATTCCCTTCTCTAGGGGATCTTACCAATCCAGGGATAGAACCTGGGTCTTCTACTATCTGAGCCACCAGGGAAACCCCTTCATGCAGTATAATAAAGCAGTAGAGAACTATTAAGATTTTGAGACATCAATTTCTCCTTCAAATCAGAATATAAGAAAAGTCTTCTGCTTTTTTCTTATCTTTCTTTTAGTCATTTTTAGGGGAAAAATTAGTGGTCCTGAAACGCTTTTCTCTCCCAGGTCCTTTAAATAGCTTCTCCATTATAGGAACAGATTTCTGTCCTATAGTATCTAATTCTGTACAGAATTAGAACTAGGTTTGTAACTGTTCCTCTAATAAAACTGCAGCTGTCTATCAAAGCTAGAATGTTCGATGCAGATTGTCCTGCTAGGATGCCTACATAAATATATTCTGCCTAATTCAAAATTAAATTAAATCCTCCCTGGTTGAACACATTCAAATTCTATTTGCAAGATTTTAGATATCATACTATAGATGTGCAAATACTTTGGGGGTATAACCATTCTCTTCTCTGTTATCATTCCCATTTGTATTCCCAGTCTATGTTGAAAGTTTGTGATGTGTTTGAGCAATAAAATTTATAGAATATGATAATGTTCTGTGGTTAATATTGCATGATAAATTTCTATTTTTCATACATGGTACTTGTTTTATTTATTTTATAATTTTATTCATGATTTTCTCTGTAGATCTAAGTTTTTCTGCTGTATACTGCTTTTCCTAGAGTCCTGTTTTCTTCCTATCTTGCTTTCTTGACTTTTGCATGTTCCCTTCCTACTTTCTCTGTCCCTCCTTACTCTTTTCCTTCTTTCTTTCTTCCTTCTTTTCTATCTCTCTTTCATTCTTTCTTTCTTTCCACTCATTTTTGGTTGTATTATGTTTTCTGATTCATATGTGAATCTGTTAGAACAAAGTAATTGGGACCTGACTACACTTAGTTCAGTTCAGTTCAGTTGCTCAGTCGTGTCCAACTCTTTGCGACCCCATGAATTGCAGCACGCCAGGCCTCTCTGTCCATCACCAACTCCTGGAGTTCACTCAGACTCACGTCCATCGAGTCACTGATGTCATCCAGCCATCTCATCCTCTGTTGTCCCCTTCTCCTCCTGCCCCCAACCCCTCCCAGCATCAGAGTCTTTAGGGACCGGTAATATTTATATAACAGGTAGACTGCACATAGGAAATCTAGGTCTTTGTGAAGATAACTCATATCAGGAGCTCTAGATTGGCTTCCTGTGTGTCAGCTGACTTTTTTCTCAGGGCTGACAAGTGAATTGAAGAACAGCATGAGAAAATTTTGTTCAATAAATTCTTTGAAATACTGTAATAGAAGTGTCAGTGCCGTTGGAATGCTGAAGGAGAGCCATTCCTTTATACTGGCAGTTAAGGGATGAATGGAGGTGTCAAGATAGGTATCATGTCAAAGAAAACCCCTGAGCTCAGTCTATATCTTTATAACATTTGACATTATACCTGTGAACTCTATCTAACTAGAGTTCCTATCTCACAAGCTTGCTATTGTTCATGCCAATACTGCTTGATACTTTCTCTATTTTTTCCATAAACTATATGGCTATCATATTATTAAAGCTTATATTACATTTCTAGTAGTCTTCACTGGCTCAAAAGGTAAAGAATCTGCCTGCAATGCCAGAGACTTGGGTTTGATCCCTGGGTTGGGAAGACTCCCTGGAGGAGGGCATGGCAACCAACTCCAGTATTCTTTCCTGGAGGATCCATTGACGGTGGAGCCTGGTGGGCTCCAGTCCATGGGGTTGCAGAGAGTTGGACATGACTGAGAGACTAAGCACAGCAGTGTGTGTATATATATATATATATATGTAGTGTATATATATATGTATACACACACATATATATATACAGCATTATAAAGATTTTTTAAAATCTTGTACCTGTTTAAATAGCAAAACAGATTTGAAACTTCATAGTACTTGATGTGAGGAGTGCTAGGATACATTTATTCCTATATCTGTGACCTCTAGAGGAGTCATATGGCAACATGAAGTTAGGAAAAAACCCTTTGCCCAATAAAGCAAGACATTATTTGACTATATAGTATATCCCACACCACATCATGAGAATTAAGTATTGTCTGAGAATGAAGAGGAACTTGATAAAGATGTTGCCAATTTAAAATTTAAAATATTTGCAATTTTTAAAGGAATCTCCACACTGTTCTCTGTAGTGGCTGTACTAGTTTGCATTCCACCAACAGTGTAAGAGGGTTCCCTTTTCTCCACACCCTCTCCAGCACTTATTGCTTGCAGACTTTTGGATCGCAGCCATTCTGACTGGTGTGAAATGGTACCTCATTGTGGTCTTGATTTGCATTTCTCTGATAATGAATGATGTTGGGCATCTTTTCATGCGTTTGTTAGCCATCTGTAAGTCTTCCTTTGAGAAATGTCTATTTAGTTCTTTGGCCCATTTTTTGATTGGGTCGTTTATTTTTCTGGAATTGAGCTGTAGGAGTTGCTTGTATATTTTTGAGATTAGTTGTTTGTCAGTTGCTTCATTTGTTATTATTTTCTCCCATTCAGAAGGCTGTCTTTTCACCTTGCTTATAGTTTCCTTTGTTGTGCAGAACCTTTTAATTTTAATTAGATCCCATTTTTTATTTTTGCTTTTATTTCCAGATTCTGGGAGGTGGGTCATAGAGGATCCTGCTGTGATTTATGTCGGAGAACTGCCATATGACCCAGCAACCCCACTGCTGGGCATACACACTGAGGAAACCAGAATTGAAAGAGACACATGTACCTCAATGTTCATTGCAGCACCGTTTATAATAGCCAGGACATGGAAACGACCTAGATGCCCATCAGCAGATGAATGAATAAGAAAGCTGAGGTACGTATACACAATGGAGTATTACTCAGCCATTAACAAGAATACATTTGAATCAGTTCTAATGAGATGGATGAAACTGGAGCCGATTGTACAGAGTGAAGTAAGCCAGAAAGAAAAACACCAATACAGTATACTAACACATATATATGGAATTTAGAAAGATGGTAATGATAACCCTGTATGCGAGACAGCAAAAGAGACACAGATATATAGAACTGACTTTTGGACTCTGAGGGAGAGGGAGAGGGTGGGATGATTTGGGAGAATGGCACTGAAACATGTATACTATCATGTAAGAAATGAATCGCCAGTCTATGTTCGATGCAGGATACAGGATGCTTGTACAGGATACAGGATGCTTGGGGCTGGTGCATGGGGATGATCCAGAGAGATGATATGGGGTGGGAGGTGGGAGGGGGGTTCAAGATTGGGAACACATGTACACCTGTGGCGGATTCATGTCAATGTATGGCAAAACCAATACAGTATTGTAAAGTAAAGTAAAGTAAAAATAAAAATTAAAAAAAAAAAAACTGAATCCAAAAACACTTGAAAAAGAATTAAGATAATTTCCTATCTCTTGATCTACCAATTCTCTCTCTATGTCACAATATGATATGTAAACACCTGCATCCCTAGGATTAGAAAATGAGGAGAGAGAGATGTTTTGAAGATCGCCTCATCCTCAATGTTTTATTGTAGAAAAATTTCCTCATTCATTTTTTTCCAAATTAGATATGATTTAAATCATGAGTTCTAAATTCTATATTTTCCTTTAGTAGGTTGAAACCAACATGTGTCATTTTTTTATCTAATCACGTCATCCCCTCCATTGATAGTTCAGTGCATTGGTTATATGTTCTGTGTCCACCATTGTTTCATGAACGGAAACAGTGTCCATGAGAATATCTTTCCACATTAAAACAAAAACAACTTAAAACCATCCAAGATTTAAGCGAGAAAAATTTTTGAAGAAAACAATCCTAAGTCTTTAAACTTTCATTTTACCTTTCCTTTGGAATTATAAAGATGATGAAAATATAAGTAAAGTGATTTAGCAACTAATGAACTCCATTAATTCTTAGAATGGCCCTCGTGTTGGTTTTACATCCATGAATAGAAGATTAAAAGCCTCTCTCCTTCCTGTGCTCTATAGATCCAGAGAGAAATGTTCCCATCCTTTATCCCTCGGAAATACAGGAAAAATAAACTATCTTCTGCTTCTGTGCTTTCAACTTAATAAATGCAATTCTAAATAAAGAAGCTACAGTAGGATAAGTTATCCTCTTTTCTCTCTTCCCTCAGACTTAACAGGTGGTACAGTTGAAGGTACTCTGCAAATAGTTACTTGGCATTTTCAATTCCCTCCACACAAACATGTGAGCAACTACTATGACTATCATTTTAACATTATCTATGATGACTATTCAGAGAAGGCAATGGCACCCCACTCCAGTACTCTTGCCTGGAAAATCCCATGGACGGAGGAGCCTGGTAGCTGCAGTCCATGGGGTTGCTAAGAGTTGGACACGACTGAGCAACTTCACTTTCATGCATTGGAGACGGAAATGGCAACCCACTGCAGTGTTCTTGCCTGGAGAATTCCAGGGACGGTGGAGCCTGATGGGCTGCCGTCTATGGGGTTGCACAGAGTTGGACACGACTGAAGGGACTTAGCAGCAGCAGCAGCAGCAGCAGCATGATGACTATCATTAACATAAACCATTTGAAATGATAAAAGCTTAGAAGTTATTTCCAAATTCTCTCTTAAAATCACAGAGTAAATATTTAATATTTACTTGAGATTACTGACAATTTCTCAAAAAAATATATAATGGAGATTTTAAATAGTGACAAAATAGCCATTAGAATCTAAAAATGAATTATATTGATAAATACTAGCTGATGGTGATAAAGTGTAGTATATTGAGGTGTTATACATTTGGATCACATTTCACAGTATATATTGTATTTTTGCATTGATTATCTCATCTGATACTCATAGCAAAAATATTTTATTTGTGAGAAGACAGAAATTCAGGGAAGACATGTGACACATCCAAGGTAATACAGAGACTGAAGACCCCAGTTCCCCAACACATTACAGCAACACTATAACCTGCCATTTTTATTATTATAAAGATACATGCAATTTTTAAAGTATCAGATTTTTAGGATTACAGTATTTCCTTTTCAGTTGTATTTAAAAGAATTTTCCTTTTATCCTGCTCCTGAGATCATTTTTCTTTAAACTAAGATGCATGTGTTCATATTCAGTATGGATAGAAATTCATAGAAACATACAACTTAACAACACTGACTCAAGAAGAAATATCAAATATGAATAGACTAATTACTAATAAGGGAATTGGATGTTATTTAAAAAAAAAACAAACTCCCAAATAAGAAAAAAAAAGATGGTTTCACTGATGAATTCTACCAAGCATTTAAAGAAGAATTAACTGCAGTATTACTCAAGATCTTTCAAAAAATTAAAAAAGAGGAAATACTCCCAATTTATTTTATGAAGTCAACATTACTCTGACTTCAAAGCTAGATAAGGATACTAAAAGGAATGAAAATGACACATCACCATCTCTGATGACAATTGTTGAAAAATATAGCCAAAATTTGTCAAAAAATCAAATTCAATTGCACACTGAAAGGCTCATATACCAAGAACAAATAGGATTCATCCCTGGGATACAAGGATGGTACAACATATACAAATCAATAAATGTGATAAATCACATTAACAGAATGAAGGATTAAAATCATGATTATTTCAGTGGATACAGAAAAAAACATTTGATTCAATTCATTATCCTTTCATGATTTAAATTCTCAACAATCCTTCCCATTCTTGCAGTATCAGTTGTAATATGTCCTGTTTTAATTTTTACTTTAATTAGAAGCAGAAAATGCAGTTCTAATAGGGAAGTTTATTGTTATAAATACCTGTCAAGAGAAAAGAAAGATCATAAATATATGATCTAACTTTATACCTCAAAGAACTAGAAAACAAAGAACAAAATAAGCTCAAATTTAGTAGTGAAGAAAGTAAAAAAAAATCAGAGCAGAAATAAATAAAATAAACAATAGAAAAATGATAGAAAAGATTGATAAAATTATGAAGTGGGGTTTTGAATAAAGCAAAGTTGGAAAAACTTTAGCTAGACCAAAAATTAATGGCCTTTTAATAGTATTATGAGATTATATAATATTAATAGCTTCCAATGACCTTTTTCTTTTCTATTTTCCCATCTGCATATAACAACAAATACTAACCCACGATTCAGTATTGCATTCAATAGGCAGGTCACCTAACCTAGTTAACCTTATTATAGTGACTAAAAGTTTAAAAGATAAGCCTGAAAGATACTCAAATACAAATCTATATAAGAAGAAAATTAATTAAAAGAGACATAGTTTTGTCTTATTTTCTCTGAAATGGTTTCTTCTCATTTAGATATTGGGTATATGATTTTCATGGCTGACTTAAACCTAGTGTTATCAATCACCTACTTATGGGACTTTGAATATTCAAGGTGAAATCTTGTTTGAAGCTTAAAACTATGTGATTGATCTGGGAATCAGCTTCCACAGATATTTAATTAAAGAAAATTCGTGAAAAATATTTTAGTAGATCTTTCAGAAATTTTAAGTGATTTTACAATGTTCACTTCTCCTCATTAACGTTTATTTTATTGTGTTGAGCCATGGAATACCTATATACACCTCTTCACTAGCATCATATCTTTGGACATTTTCACTGCAATTATTTATCACTTTTAATTAGAGTCTAATTGACAAGTGCTGGTTTAGATATGTGCAACAGGCCACAACTCGAATCTTATTCATAAATGTTTTTCTCACATAGCTATATCAAACATAACAAAACTAAGCAGACTCATCTGAGTCATAATGTAGGGAAAGAATCCCTACAGATGAATAAGCAGGACTAAGAATCATCACTAGCATAGTCAAATTTTAGTACAATTAATTATATATTAAATCGTGAGGCAGAAAAACTGTAGATTTGACTTTAATTTGTGATATAATTCAGCCTACAAATAAAATAAAGCCCATTTCTAAATCTCTTTATTTGTGGCAATGCACTTCTAATTAGAAGGGTGAAAGCATTATATTTCATATATTTATATTTGGAAATATTTGTGTTTGTTTATTCCAAATTAATTATTGAGTAACCATTTATAATGGTTAATTATAAATAACCAGATAATCACGAAGGTGTGATCGCTCACACTCACCTAGAGCCAGACATCCTGAAATGTGAAGTCAGGTGGGCCTTAGAAAGCATCACTATGAACAAAGCTAGAGGAGGCAATGGAACTCCAGTTGAACTATATCAAATTCTAAAAGATGATATTGTGAAAGTGCTGCACTCAATATGTCAGCAAATTTGGAAAACTTGGCAGTGGCCACAGGACTGAAAAAGGTCAGTTTTCATTCCAATCCCAAAGAAAGGTAATGCCAAAGAATGCTCAAACTACCACACAATTGCACTCATCTCACATGCTAGTAAAGTAATGCTCATAATTCTCCAAGCCAGGCTTTAGCAATATGTGAACCGTGAACATCTAGATGTTCCAGCTGGATTTAGAAAAGTCAGAGGAACCAGAGATAAAATTACCAACATCTGCTGGATCATTGAAAAAGCAAGAGAGTTACAGAAAAATATCTATTTCTGTTTTATTGACTATGCCAAAGCCTTTGACTGTGTGGATCACAATAAACTGTGGAAAATTCTGAAAGAGATGGGAATACCAGACCACCTGACCTGCCTCTTGAAAAACCTGAATGCAGGTCAGGAAGCAACAGTCAGAACTGGACATGAACAACAGACTGGTTCCAAATAGGAAAAGGAGTATGTCAAGGCTGTATATTGTCACCCTGCTTATTTAACTTCTATGCAGAGTACATCATGAGAAACGCTGGGCTGGAAGAAGAACAAGCCAGAATCAAGATTGCTGGGAGAAGTATCAATAACCTCAGATATGCAGATGACACCACCCTTATGGCAGAAAGTGAAGAAGAACTAAAGAGCCTCTTGATGAAAGTGAAAGAAGAGAGTGAAACAGTTGGCTTAAAGCTCAACATTCAGAAAGGTAAGATCATGGCATCTGGTCCCATCACTTCATGGCAAATAGATGGAGAAACAATGAAAACTGTGGCTGACTATTTTTCTCAACTCCAAAATCACTGCAATGGTGACTGCAGCCATGAAATTAAAAGACACTTACTCCTTGGAAGGAAAGTTATGACCAACTTAGACAGTATATTCAAAAGCAGAGACATTACTATGCCAACAATGGTCCATCTAATCAAGGCTATGGTTTTTCCAGTAGTCATGTATGGATGTGAGAGTTGGACTATAAAGAAAGCTGAGTGCAGAAGAATTGACGCTTTTGATCTGTGGTGTTGGAGAAGACTCTTGTGAGTCCCTTGGACTTCAAGGAGATCCAACCAGTCCATCCTAAAGGAGATCAGTCCTGGGTGTTCATTCGAAGGACTGATGCTGAGGCTGAAACTCCAATATTTTGGCCACCTGATGCAAAAAGCTGACTTATTTGAAAAGACCCTGATGCTGGGAAAGATTGAGGGCAGTAGGAGAAGGGGAGGACAGAGGATGAGATGGTTGGATGGCATCACTGACACAATGGACACGGGTTTGGGTGGACTCTGGGAGTTGGTGATGGAGAGGGAAGCCTGGCATGGAGCAGTTCATGGGGTCTCAAAGATTTGGACACGATTGATCAACTGAACTGAATGGTTAATTTCACGCATCAGTTGATGAGTCCCAGAGATGCACAGATAGCTGGCTAAACATTATTTCTGGAGATGACTGTGAGCATGTTTCCTGAAGAGATTAGTATTGGCATTGGTTCATCTGTAAAGTTGATGGCTTTCCCCAGCGCAGTTGAGCACCATCCAATTCATTGAAGGCCTAAATAAAATAAGAGAGGCAGAGGAAAGTAGATTTTGCACTCTGAGTGCTGAAGCTGGGATATCAGTCTCCTCATGCCCTGGGTGCTCTGGTTCTGAGACCTTCAGACTTGGACTGGAATCTATACCATCAGCAATCTGGTTTTCAGGCCTTCTAACTACATCATTGGCTCTCTCGTGTCTCCATCTTACAGACAGAAGATCATGGGACTTCTTAGCCTCCATATTCATGTGAGTCATTAGAATACAGAATCATATATATCCGTATGCTCTGTTTCTCTGGTAAACCCTAACACAGTGCTTATAAACCCAATGTTAGCCACAATGTGGTAAAATAACAGTCGCATGGTGTTCCTACCTTCATGTAAATTACAATCTAGCAGAGAATAAGACATCAGATGAATAATTGTAATCATAAAAATTAAAGTGTTAGTCTTATCCGACTCTGTGATCCCATGAGCCTGCCAGGCTCCTTTGTCTGGAATTCTCCAGGCAAGAATACTGGAGTGGGTAACCATTCCCTTCTCCAGGGGATCTTCCTGATCCAGGAAACAAATCCAGGTCTCCTGCATTGCAGGCAGATTCTTTACTGTCTGAGCCACCAGCAAAGCCCATAAAAGCAAAGTATAATTACAAATTCTGATAATTGTGATAATAGAACTTTCAGGAATTTGCTTATGATTGGGGATGTAACAAGAAAGATAATCTTTGCCCAAGTGACTCTTAAACTGAGGCATAAACCAGGAAAGGAATGATGGGTGGGATATTTCAGATAAAGGGACAGTGCATGCAAAGCTCCATTATTTGAAAAGTTCTTTACACATTGGAGAAACTGGAAGAAGGCCAGGATGCACTGCTGTGTGCTGAGTGAAGCGGAAATTGCTTCAGGATGAGGATGGTGAATAGGCAGGTCCTAGTACCATCTGTGAAGGAACTTTAGTATTGTATTAAGCACAACAGGCTAACACATGATTTTTAAGCAGACGATGCCCGATCTCATTGTCAGTTTTGAGCAGATGAGAGCAGTCATTAGTATCAGTTGGGAGATGCGTGTTGCAGACAAAATATGATAGTTGTATGAATTAGAGTAGTAAATGTGGAAACAATATATGTGGATTTGAGATGTATCTGGCAATCTACCTAACAATGTGCTGTATGTAGAGATGGGTCAGGAAAAGAGATGCTTTACAGGTGACTCGGGTTTTTAAAGTATGCGCAGCAAGGTATATAGGGCATAATTTATTGAGGAGAGAGATATAAGGAGGACATATGCTGATCATAATCAACTGTAATATACCTCGTATTGTTGTCCAGTCGCTTGGTTGTGTCTGACTCTTTTCGACCCCATAGACTGCAGCACGCCAGGCTTCCCTGTCCCTCACTGTCTCCAAGTTTGCCCAAGTTCGTGTCCTTTGAATTGGTGATGCTATCCAACCATCTCATAATCAAAGACAATACAAGTACATAAGAACTTAAACAGATCAAACCCTAAGCTTCGATGATAGAGGATACAACTTCTAAATGAACTTGGGCTATGAATGAAAATTGACTACATTTCAGACAACACGCTAAACCCAAATAATTACCAAGAATAAAAGTAACACAAACATCATCCTCTGCACTTGAAGTATAAAATTAAAATTAAATAACAAAATTTAGAAGGTCCTAGCAGCTTAAACATAATTTAAAAATAATAGCCCACTAGCTACTATTGGGTCAAAGAAACTGTACAAATTTAAATTTCAAAATTTCTTGAGAATATTGATAATTAAATCAAAATATATCAGAATCGTGGGATGAGGCTGGGTCAAATCCAAAGAAAATTTATAGTATTAAAATAACTGTATTAATGGAAATGAAAGTAAATGAGATAAATGCTCCATTTAACAAGTTCATTAAAACAGGAGCAAACTAAAAGATATAGTATGATAAACATAAAATCAGAAAATTTAGAATAACCAGAAAGCCTTTAGAAAGGCTTAAGGAAGGTAGATAAAATTGAATCTACTCTTTAAACCGTACATGAAAATATAAGGAAAATAAAATGTATCTTAATCATATGAATATGGTGTAGATATCCTATTCTGTGCAAATTTATGGCAACTTATACTTGTATTATTTATATTTAAAATATGCTTGCACTTTAGAATATTTCAATATCATGAATATGTTTAAGTCTTCTTTATTTGTAGGTTAATTCTGAGGTCTAAGGTTGCCTCTTTGATAAATGGTTAAGGTGTTCTAATAGGTGCTAAAGGGCAAGAGAAATCTCAGAGTAAACCTAGTGCACCTTCCTGATACTTTGTTTTGATCTAATGTTATATTGGCAGAGAAGGCAATGGCACCCCACTCCAGTACTCTTACCTGGAAAACCCCATGGACAGAGGAGCCTGGTAGGCTGCAGTCCATGGGGTCACTAAGAGTTGGACACGACTTCACTTTCACTTTTCACTTTCATGCATTGGAAAAGGAAATGGCAACCCACTCCAGCGTTCTTGCATGGAGAATCCCAGGGACGGGGGAGCCTGGTGGGCTGCCATCTATGGGGTCGCATACAGTTGGACACAACTGAAGCGACTTAGCAGCAGCAGCAGCAGCAGTGTTATATTGGAGGGTATTGGTGGTATTATGTTTACAATTAACACATTTAAAGCATTACTTTTAAAAAAGCATCTATATTATATAACAAAATGCAAATTCTTGAGATTCTGAAGAAAATCTGAGTTTGAGATGGATTACTTCAGGCTGCCCCCAGACTCATAGAAGGGTACATCTCCACTTCACCCTGCTGCTAGCAGTACTTGAAGGGAAAAAATTGGAAAGCACTGCCTTCAGTTATTTTCTTTCCTTCATCTTCTCCCTTCCTCATTTCCATTTCAAAGCAAATCTTTCCAGTTTTTCTACTCCTGGCCTGTGGGAGAAAGGATCTGTACCCTCAGTGGAGGAACTGCTCAGTTGCCCAAGACCATTTACTAAAATGCTTGCTAAGAACAGGGATAAGTAGATTGTAAGCAATGGAGGAGATACTTGAGCAGCAAAAAATGAGAGAAATGAAGACTGAAGGATCAAATCGTTTATAGAAATCCTAATCTGTGAAATAGGATAATATTCTATTTCTGTAAAAGAGAGTTTAACTCTGGCCAGAAAGACCACTGTCTCTTGTTGATTAATTTAGGCTTATGTATGAACCATGTATTTAACTTCTTCACCGGCCTTGTGTTTTCCCCTTGTCCCATCAAAGGGCATTTTAACAAACATTCTGGGACCCAAGGAGAGAAACAGTTTAGACCAATCCTCTTTTTTCCCTTCTGATAGTTACTTTGGAATTGCAGGATGCAGGGGATTTCTTCAAACCATAGAAGTTGCAGGGTAAGTTCATTTATGGTGATTAGGTTTAGATCATAGCAAAGGAAATATTTCCATAAAAATGCAAAAAATAGCTACCAGAATCATGTGAAGTAACTTGTAAATTCAACAGAGTACATTTAATCCTGTGTGCCTGCTAGAGAGAACTTGACGTGTGGTTAAGAATGGGTCCCACTTGATTATACCACTTCTATCTGTATGCATTCTTGCCAATCTCTTCTCAATTGAATTTGCATCCTTCATTGAAAGTAGTTAAAGAACACTGGCTCTCTTCTCATTTTGCTGATTATAGGAGAAAGAATGAGAGTACTGCAGAGCACTGGAGAATGGTCAGTACAGCTGGAGCGTGTTAAGTGAGGAATGAAGAGACATGGGTTGTAGTAAGATTATGGCTAAGCAGCAGTTGCACTGGGCAGATGGGTAGAAAACAGAATTTCCAGTATGTATCGATGTAAAATGTGTGCTTGCTAATGCTTTTTACTTGACATTTTTTTCAGATGATCTTCTGCCTGAAAGCATATACCCAGTTCTTTCAAGTATATAATTTTCATTCAGCTAAGGTGAATACAGCTGATTCACCAGAATATGATTCTATTTAGTATACTTGAATCAGAATGAGAAAGTAGTTCTCTTCTGAACATCCTACACATATCTCTCCAACACGATGTTCTTACAATTTTCTTAACTTCTTGTGAGATGATGTATAGATTTATGCATTATGGAGATTTAGGGGCTACATTTCATTTTTGACTCTAGTGAACTGAGACATACTCACCGGTCTTCCGTTTTCATTATATGCATTATTTAAAATGCCAATCTGAAAAGGCTACACAGTATATGATTCTCTTATGACATCCTGGAGAAGCCATGAAAAACTATGGTGACAGTGAAAACACTGGTGGTTTCCTGGAACTGGGAAGGAATGGGGAGTATACTCTCCATTATTTAGGACAGTGAAAATAATCTGTATAATTTTATAATGGAAAGTATAAGTCATTATACATTTGTGTAAACCCATAGAATGTAAACACCAAGAATAACCCTACCGTAAACTGGATTGTGGGTGATTATGATGTGTCAGTGTGGGCTCATCAATTGTCACAAAGGTGCTACTCTGGTGGGGACTGTGGATAATGGGTGAAGCTTCCCTGGGTGACTCCTATAGTAATGAATCTGCCTGCAATATGGGAGACCTAGGTTCTATCCCTGGGTTGGGAAGAACCCTTGGAGAAGGGAATGGCTACCCATGCCAGTATTCTTGCCTGAAGAATTCCAAGGACAGAGGCTACAGTCAACGGGGTTACACAGAGTCAGACATGACTAAGCGACTAACATTTCCACCTTCACTTATGCATATATAGGGTAAGGATATATGAGGAGTCTCTGTGCCTCCTCCTCAACTTTATTGTGAACCTAAAACTACTCTTTCTAAAAAAAGTATTTCTAAAAGAATTTTCTTCTGTCATTTAAAAAATATAATGGACCTGGCAACCATAATCTTTCCAGTTTAAGGTTGTAGTTCTCTTCCAGGTTTGAGTTATGAGAGGAGCCAATAAATGCACTGCTTGGTGGCTCAGACAGTAACGAGTCTGCCTGCAATGTGGGAGACCTGGGTCAATCCCTGGGTTGAGAAATCCCCTGGAGAAGGGAATGGCTACCTGCTCCAGTATTCTGGCCTGGGAAACCCAATGGTCAGAGGAGCCTGATAGACTAAAGTCCATGGGGTTGCGAAGAGTCGGACATGACTGAGAGACTAAGCATTTTTACTGTCATACAAATCTCTGTGAAATCCTAAGTATTTTCATCTGAAATCCTTGCAGCAGTATCTGATATTGGAATTGATTCATCCATTTGTCAAAAGTATTTCATTAGTACGCTCTATATTGGCAACTGTTTAACTCTTCACTGACATCGACTGCATCATGAGAGTTGGCCTTAAAAATATAAGCCTAAAAAGTGGAAATAAATGTAACAGATGCCGTTAAGCTATTTTTTTATGTTGAAACTTCCTGTTTTTTATATGTATAGTTTTTTTTTTAGTGGGAAATAAAACAGTAAGTAGGAAGAAATATGCCAGTTGTATTTCTAAATGATTGGTAAAGTCATTGCTTCTATATATGAAAGGTAAAATACAAAGAAACTCTTGACTGCAAGAAGGAGAAACAACTACCATACCTATTGACTCATTATTTACACTTCTATTGTTCATCATGATAGTTTTCTAGCTTCTGTGTATTAATATTCAATGCATGTAAATGTCATATAATTTCTAGAGCTAAATTAAAGCAAGATAAATTTCATAATGACTTCTAGGTAGTGTTATTAAAATACAAACATTTGAATAGTATGTATTATTTCAACTATTAACAATGAAGCAGATTATATGTGCTTCCCTGGTGGCTCAGCTTCCCTTCTGTATGTGCTTCTCTGGTGGCTCAGCTGGTAAAGAATATGCCTGCAATGCAGGAAACCTGGGTTCAATCCCTGGGTTGGGAAGATCCCCTGGAGAAGGGAAAGGCTACCCATTCCAGTATTCTGGCTTGGAGAATTCCATGGGGTTGCAAAGAGTTGGACACCACTGAGCAACTTTCACTTTCACTTATTCTAAATGTAGCAAAACTTGTTTTTGCCTGGAGCAGTAGAGGTGAGAAAAGCTTCTAGCCAACTAACAAATGTAGTCCCTGTACCCCTGTGCTATTTAAGAATTTGCTAATGTTTTGAAGTGGCCTACTCATTAATGACTTTAGCTTTCATTCTTCTCTAATGTAGTTCCTATGTAGAGCTGAGTTTCAAAAACAGCTAGAGGACACATTCAAAAATGAGAATAATCTTAACTGTGATAGAGTTTCTGGATAATTTATTTTTCATGCTATTTATAACCTTTTTAATGTCTATTGATTTTAAAAGATATTAGTTAAAAATTGGGAAACTTTTTTTTTTTTTAATATCAGTTCAGTTCAGTGGCTCAGCTGTGTCACGACTCTTTGCGACCTCATGGACTGCAGCACGCCAGGCATCACTGTCCATCACCAACTCCCAAAGCTTGCTCACACTCATGTCCATCAAGTCAGTGATAATATCCAGCTATCTCATCATTTGTCAGCCTCTTCTCCTCCTGCTTTCAATCTTTCTCAGGATCAGGATCTTTTCTAGTGAGTCGGTTCTTCCCATAAGGTGGCCAAAGCATTAAAGTTTCAGGTTCAGCATCAGTTGTTCCAATGAATATTCAGGACTGATTTCCTTTAGGATTGACTGGCTGGATCTCCTTGCAGTCCAAGGGACTCTCAGGAGTCTTCTCCAACACCACAGTTCAAAAGCATCATTCTTCAGCACTCAGCTTTCTTTATACTCCAACTCTCACATCCATACTTGACCACTGGAAAAACCATAGCTTTGACTAGATGGACCTTTGTTGGAAAAGTAATGTCTTTGCTTTTTAATATGCTGTCTAGGTTGGTCATATTTTCTTCCAAGGAGCAAGTGTCTTTTAAATTCATGGCTCGAGTCACTATCTGCAGTGATTTTGAAGCCCACCCAAATAAAGTCTGTCAGTGTTTCCATTGTTTCCCCATCTATTTGCCATGAAGTGATGGGACCAAATGCCATGATCTTACTTTGTTGAATGTTGAGGTTTAAGCCAACTTTTTCACTCTCCTCTTTCACTTTCATCAAGAGGCTTTTTAGCTCCTCTTCACTTTCTGCCATAAGGGTGGTGTCATCTGCATATCTGAGGTTATTGATATTTCTTCCAGCAATCTTGATTCCAGCTTGTCCTTCATCCAGCCTGCATTTTGCTTGATGCACTCTGCATAGAAATTAAATAAGCAGGGTGACAATATACAGCCTTTATGTACTCCTTTCCCAATTTGGAACCAGTTCCATGTCTGGTTCTAAGTGTTGCTTCTTGACTTGCATACATATTTCTCAGGAGGCAGGTAAGACGGTCTGGTATTCCTATCTCTTGAAGAATTTTCCAGTTTGTTGTGATCCACAGAGTGAAAGGTTTTGACATAATAAAGCAGAAGTAGATGCTTTTCTGGAATTCTCTTGCTTTTTTGATGATCCAATGGATGTTGGCAATTTGATTACTGGTTCCTCTGACTTTTCTATATACAGCTTGAACATCTAGAAGTTCATGGTTCATGTACTGGTGAAGCCTAGCTAGGAGGATTTTTAACATTACTTTGCTAGCATATGAGATGAGTGCAATTGTGCGATGGTTTGAGCATTCTTTGTCATTGGCTTTCTTTGGGATTGGAATGAAAACTGACATTTTCCAGTCCTGTGGCCACTGCTGAGTTTTCCAAATTTGCTGGCCTATTGAGTGCAGCACTTCCACAGCATCATCTTTTAGGATTTGAAATATCTCAACTGGAATTCCAACACCTCCACTAGCTTTGTTTATAGTGATGCTTTCTAAGGCCCTCTTGACTTCTCATTCCAGGATGTCTGGCTCTAGGTGAGTGATCACACCATCGTGGTTATCTGGGTCATGCAGATCTTTTTTTTGCAGTTTTTCTGTGTATTCTTGGACCATCTTCTTAATATTTTCTGCTTCTGTTAGGTCCATCCCATTTCTATCCTTTATTGCGCTCATCTTTGCATGAAATGTTCCCTTGGTATCTCTAATTTTCTTGACGAGTTCTCTGGTCTTTCCCATTCTATTGTTTTCCTCTATTTCTTTGCATTGATCACCGAGGAAGGCTTTCTTATCTCTCCTTGCTATTCTTTGGAACACTGCATTCAGATGGGTATATCTTTCCTTTTCTCCTTCGGCTTTAGCTTCTCTTCTTTTCTCAGCTATTTGTAGGTCCTCATCAGACAAGCATTTGGTCTTTTCGAACTTTTTTCCCTTGGGAATGGGCTTGATCCCTGCCTCCTGTACAATGTCAGTAACCTCTGTCCATAGTTCTCCAGGCACTCTGCTTATCAGATCTAATCCCTTGAATCTATTTGTCACTTCCACTGCTGAATCATAAAGGAAATGATTTAGGTCATACCTGAATGGTCTGGTGGTTTTCCCTACTTTCTTCAATTTAAGTCTGAATTTGGCAATAAACAGTTCATGGTCTGAGCCACAGTCAGCTCCTTGTCTTGTTTTCACTGACTGTATAGAGCTTCTCCATCTTTGGTTGCAAAAAACAGAATCAATCTGATTTCAGAATTGCCCAACATTTTTTTTTTCAGTACAGTGATATTTTGAAGTGTGCTATGTTTGTCCTAGTGTAGTTTAGTTAGCTAATGCAAAATTAATTTTCCTTTGCTTCCTTATATGTATGTCTCAAATCTAACGTTATCTTAATGATGCTCTGACACAAATCAATTGTGTATATTTACTTGTCTTCTCAGTTCAGTTCAGTCACTCAGTCATGTTCGACTCTTTGTGACCCCATGTATTGCAGCACACCAGGCCTCCCTGTCCAATGCCAACTTGTGGAGTTAACTCAGATTCACGTCCATCGAGATGGTGATGCCATCCTGCCATCTCATCCTCTATCGTGTTCTAGAGAAAAATAATTCAGAATATATGTCATTTAAACTCTTCTATAGAAAATAAATGGCATTTTATACATGAAGTTTCTGTAAAATTTTCCCATTAAGATGAATTATTATACAATTTTAAGACCTTGTTTCACTATGATTTAAATGTACAATTCAAATAGAATAATTTTTATTTTCTTTGATAATAAAGCTATACATTTTTTACTAAAATAGCATGAACAAGTTATAAAGGTCACTAAAATATGAATAATCAATATATTGATTAACAAATTACATTTTCAAGATGAGGTAAGGTCTATAGTAAATTCTTAATGCTGTCTCCAATTGTTTCATTTTTCTTTCTCAGAATTGAATGTTTCAGATAATTCACAGTTCTCTCTCAAAAAAAAAATAATTTTTATCAGAAATAAAAGAGTCTTTGGATATATTTGGGTTCAAAACCAAGATTATCCCCATAATGTCAAGTGTTTTTTTTAATACTCTGAAATCTACATGTCCACATGCTTAACTAAAATGAAGATTTTATTATTTACTTCAACGAGCTTTTGTGGATGAGATAATGTTTGCAAATTAACTAGCAAAATGGTTGATACATAGTAGGTGCTTATTCCTTTCCCTTCTATGAGAAGATGATTATACTTTCACTTATACATGTGAATAGCCCATTTGTTTTGGATGCATCCTTTCTTTGCATTTTTATAGCTCTTTGATTTGTTTCCTGTCTTGACAGAGATGGCGTATCCCAAACCATTTATCATTTCAGACAAACAAATGTATTTTCAGGGAGATGATTAAAATTGACTACGTTTGATTGCATGTTTCTGGTATCAGAAGGACCAACGAGTACTAAATGAGATTGAAGGTTCACAAATGGCAGTGTTTTACCTAACCCTTTTGAGGATTTAAGCACTCAGTAAACTGGCATGTAGATGGATTTTGCATCTAGAGCTAAAACTCCTGTTAAAATCATTTTGCTAATGGCAATTTCTAGCACATAGCTCTATAGACAGTGAGAGATGTGACTTTCGAAGTAGGCATGGGTCAATTTAATGGATCTTGCAGGTTATAGTTTAGTGAATTTTATTTAATAAAGTTTAAATTAGTTCTGTTTTTCTCATTGGCCAGGTTCTCTGAATGATGTTCCAATCCCATTGTATCTTTCTGTTCTAGAGAGTAATACAAAAGAGTGAGTGTAGGGCCTGGAAGGACAGAAGTGGAGAAGGGAAGTGAGAGTTTATTTCACATTGTGTATTGTGTATGATTTGGACATATTTTCTCCCACATTGTGGCTTTCTCTCTCTTTCTTAACAGTGACTTTCAAATAACAAAAGTTATACATTTTGATGAAGGGTAGTTTATCTTTTTTTTTCTTTTACATTGACTTTTTGTGTCATGTCTTAAAAAAATCTTTGCCTAACAAGATCTTATGCTTTTTTTTTTCTGTTTATTTCCAGAAGTATTGGTTTTAACTCATATTTAGATCTATCATCCATTCTGTATTAATTTTTTATTTGGTACAAGATAGGGATCAAGTCATTTATTTTGGTACATTTATGTCCAATTGTCTATCATTTGTTTAAAACATTCCTCTTTCCTGTCAATCATGACATCCTTGTCAAAAATCAGTTAACTCTATGTATGCATGGTAAGTCTTTTCAGTCGTGTCTGCCTTTTTGTAACCCTATGGACGGTGGTCTGCCACTCTCCCCTGTCCATGGGACATTTCATTTCACAGTTTCTTGCCCTGGTCAGAAATTTGACTGTATTTCGAGACATTTCATGACTATTGTTTCTTTTGTCCCATGGCACTGGGAGACTCATCCCAGATCAGGCAAATGAATGTTCTTCATTGATATGTCACTTCAGGTGTTAATTTCAGGGTTAGCCTCATTGGTGGATAATAAAAGATTCTCTGAATCCTCTGTCTTCTAACCTAATAGGATCCAGGAGTTATTTCCCTTGTTGCCTCTTCTCATATCTAGAATCACACAATTATAATTATTCTATATTATGAATGTGATCTATTTCCTCAAGAACTTTAGCTATGATTAATTTGGAAGGGGGCCTGGTTATATATTGTGTAATAAAAAAATCTTATAAAATAAAGGGATTACAAGCAACAGCTAATAATGTTGTTAAAGTTACAAGTAGGGATTTAAGCCATGAGCTTCCAGGACCAAATCATCTTCCTAAAAGTTCGCCAAGACTAGAAAGTGGATCATCTAACTGTGCTCCTCAAAAATCAGCAGGAATCTGATTTTTCATGTGAGTCACTAAATGTGTTACATTAGAGCATTCATCTGTTATAAAACACAATATTCTGTTTGAATTATATCATTTCTCATAGAGTAGGTCTAAAAAGCCTATTCATGGAAGTGTGGTTTAGAATTAATAAAAAAGATAGTTGTTGCTTTAGTTTTAAATTTAGAGAAATGATTGAAATACTGTCATTATACATAAAATTCATATTTTAAATTTTATGAGGAATGTATATTTGTCAAAGAATAAAATGATCTAAGAAAATCTGCATTATACTTGGAGATAATGAAGTGTTTTCTATTCTGATTTGTCATTTTTATATATGTCTTATGTTTCATGGAAGAAGAAATGATATATTGCACA
Source organism: Budorcas taxicolor (assembly GCF_023091745.1). Taxonomy (NCBI): domain Eukaryota; kingdom Metazoa; phylum Chordata; class Mammalia; order Artiodactyla; family Bovidae; genus Budorcas; species Budorcas taxicolor. Next base: position 21,386,867 of record NC_068934.1, read on the forward strand.
CATTTGTTTTCTTCATATCATTGAGTTCTGTAAGTTATAGAGTACATTGTAAATCCTTAATATCTGTGCCTTAAAAAATAATTACTTTATTTTTATTATATATAAATTTTAGCTTCACACTTTTGAAATATATTATGAACACACTAACTTGTATACCCTTTCCAGAATCTTGTCTACAATTTTGTGCTTTTGAAGTATGATTTAACTTCTCTTAAGTGAAAATGTTGTTTCTAAGAAATATAATAATTTCTGCAGTCTTAAACATAATTATTTTAATGAAGTAAGAGATGACAATTAGAGAGCTAGCAATAGAGTGATGGAAACTAAACAAATAGAGAAAATGGCATAAATTGTTTCCCAGAATTCGATATGCAAAATACGATCTCTCATCGGGTATTAGAATTAAATACAATCACCGTCTAGATATCCAATTAAGTGAAGGTGAGGCTAGCATAGAACAACTGTAATTCATGCTTAATACCAAGATAAAAGTAATATATTGTCCCATTATATTTATTTATTTATTTATTTCCCCCAGGATGCCAAAATAGCTTTATTTTTCTTTAGTACAATAGTGCACACCTAAATAGAGGCTTTTTCCAATAAGTTCTAACTCTTTGTTCCCCAATCTATTACAAACAGTGAGTTATCCTCCATCTAAAGGATTGCCCTTAGCAGGTCTCTTTCTTGAATGAAGTTCCCCAGCATTATTTAAGAACAGAAAATTCAACTGACCCTGGGCGCAATATTTTTGACTCCTCACAGAGTTGAATGGAAGTTGTTAACATGAGCTTCAAGGCAGATTTTGATTCTCACATTCAGTAATCCTTGATATTTCTAGGGCTTTTCTTCCAACCCAGGTCCAACACTGCTGTTAGATTTTCACACATGCCTGCTGAGAGGGGATATTTTCCTCAAATGCACCTGGGGCCAGTGTAAGGTTTTTGAAATGCTGCTGAGCCAAGTCTCCAATTGATAGGTTTATTGAGACCATGTTAGGTAGTAAGCTGCCACAGTCCTGCACTTTATTTATTTATTTAATTTTAAAATCCTTAATTCTTACATGTATTCCCAAACATGAACCCCCCTCCCACCTCCCTTCCCATAACATCTCTGTGGGTCATCCCCATGCACCAGCCCCAAGCATGCTGTATCCTGCGTCAGACATAGACTGGCGATTCAATTCTTACATGATAGTATACATGATAGAATGCCATTCTCCCAAATCATCCCACCCTCTCCCTCTCCCTCTGAGTCCAAAAGTCCGTTATACACAGCTGTGTCTTTTTTCCTGTCTTGCATACAGGGTCGTCATTGCCATCTTTCTAAATTCCATATATATGTGTTAGTATACTGTATTGGTGTTTTTCTTTCTGGCTTACTTCACTCTGTATAATCGGCTCCAGTTTCATCCATCTCATCAGAACTGTCCCATTATATTTAGTTTTCTAATTATAGTATTTAGTTTGGCTTAGGTTGATAGTAAAGTTAATCTTCTCGGTTTAGAATGGCTTCTCCGTTATTCTTGCTCTTTGCAGTGCCGCTCTTCTGTAGTGCTAATCCCCCTACCTTCCCCCATGGCTCAGCGTTGAAGAATCCGCCTACAATGCAGGAGCCTCAGGAGATGTGGGTTTTGTCTCTGGGTTGGGAAGATCGCTCGGAAGATAAAATGGCAATCCACTCCTATTCTTGCCTGAAAAAGTTCCAGGGACAGAGGAGCCTGGTGGGCTACAGTCTATGGGGTCACAAATAGTCGGACATGACTGAGCAACTAAGCAGGAGAACAAAGCCTCCTATGCTGCGAAAGCTTTCTCAAAAGCCAGGACCCAATAACTTGTTTTTGATTCAGTCCTTCTATAGCCTGTGCTCATATTGATGAATTCCCCTTTATTGCATTCTGCCTTGTATAATACTTTGTGTACAGATCAATCTTTCTCATTAGAAAGAACATTACTTCAAGGCAGGACTATGCCTTTCTTTTTCCCTTTTGACCTTTGGTTTGTCCTTCCTTTCTTTTCTAATTTAATTTCATTGCTAAGAACATGACAGATTTTATTTTCTACTACGTCAACATTATGTAAGGTGCAAATAATCACAATAACACACAGCCATGCTGCTGCTGCTGCTGCTCAGTCGCTTCAGTCCTGTCCGACTCTGTGCGACCCCATAGATGGCAGCCCACCAGGCTCCCCTTTCCCTGGGATTCTCCAGGCAAGAACACTGGAGTCAGTTGCCATTTCCTTCTCCAATGCATGAAAGTGAAAAGTGAAGTCACTCAGTTGTATCCGACTCTTCGCGACCCCATGGACTGCAGCCTACCAGGCTCCTCTGTCCGTGGGATTTTCCAGGCAAGAGTACGGGAGTGGGGTGCCATTGCTTTCTCCTAACACACAGCCATACAAAGTGTTTAATATTCTCATAAGCATCATTATTTTGAAATTATTTTCTTCATATAGCAGAGCAAAAGAAGTAAAACTTAGGTTTTGGTTTTCAGAATGGCTAATTTCTACTGCCAAGAACAGAACTGTCAATATAATCAAAGAAATTGAGGTGAAAACTATAGTACCTAAACAGAATTAGAAATATCAATTTGGACTCAACACTAAAATATACATTTCTTCAAGCTCCTTTCCAGTAAAATGGCCTGGAACCAAGTCATTCTAGTAGAATGAGCATCTCTAACCCCGCAATTTTCTTCTCTAGTGCTTTTTGCTAATAGGAACCATAATTCCTTACAGGAATGTCTGATTCTAGATGTGACACTTTCATCAGTTCTTTTTACAAGAGGACCTTTCTGTCTATACAGTCATCTTGGTTTTACATTGTCAGGCTCTAAGTGAATTTTTGTTGTCACCCTAGTTCTATTTTGCCTGCTAGGTTTTAGTATTTCTTCAACTCCTGAAGAAATTGATTTAGGTTCTCAAGTATCTTGAGTTCTAACCAAAAACAAGTGGTGCATGACACAGAAGTTTCTATTCTGAAGGCTTTTGAATAAATAGTTAGGTAATAATCAGATGAACAAACCATTTTCCTTCCACTTGAGCATGGAAAGAGAGTATCTGTGAACTCAGATTTCTGGGTGAGAGCACCTGTCTCTTTTCCAACATTTAACTCTTCAAGTTTGAGAGTGCTTCATCACACCAATGCCATACCACATAAACCTCAGGGGAAGTATGAGGCAGAGGACCTGTGCAATTCCATCCTGGAGCAAACCTTGGGCGTGGACACACAGACTTTCTTGGTAGGGCCTTAACAGGCTTCTGTAGGCTATGTCTTCATCAAGAAAGCACAAAATGTTAGTTGTCACATGAGACTGAAAGAAAGGCAAAGTCTTCCTTGTTCTGCCAACCTGTAACTTTCTGTAAATGTGAAGAATACAGTTTTATATTTGTTCCCAGCGTGGCAACCCCAATCACCTAGAAAGAATCAAAGACTTTTGGTGAATGTCCCCATTCTCAATCAGCACTCACTGTGGTTTTATGGCAAATGTGCAACTGAAAGCAAGACTAAGTCAGAAACATAAATTCAATCCAATATTTTTCCAGAAATCTCTAGACATTTGTTAAAAAATGTTTAGCTGTTCTTTTCATATGAAATATGTATGTGTATTACACACTCTTTGTTATATTTTGTGGATTTTGCCCTTTAATATTATCGATCATCTTCCTATAGGAATAACGGCAAAGGCGCAGGTGGATCCCTTTGTTTTGAGTGCCAGTCACATATCAACCCAAGGGAAGATAGAAGGCTGCTGCCTAGAGTTTAAATTAACTCTCTTTACCTGGCTTTAGTCTAGCAGGCAACTTCCTGAAGCACTGGAGAAGTGAAATGGAGATAAATCAGTCATGATTAAAGAAATAATCTTAGTTAAAACTAATGAGGAAACTAATTGGAATCGTTTATCTTCATGTCAGCTCATTATTATACTGTTGCTCTTCTTTGCATTATAGTGGTCAGAGTGTCCATGTGAATAAACAATTTACCAGGTTCTTGTGCTGATGAAATTAGAGCATTAAAATGAAACTTAAAGTTGGTTAAGAACTTTCTGTGGCACTCCTTTTTTTTTTTAACTGAAATGATATAGTTCTTCACACTCTCCATCAGTAATGTAATGGAACGACTTGACTTATGTGACTTTGTAGAGCACCTTCTGTGTTTCAGGACTGTTAAAATCATTCTACTCATAGCTGTTTCATCTCTCTTATTGAAGAAGCCTTTTATTTAGCATTTGAATGGATATCATGAGAACAAATTTAACTTCGGTAAGTTTCATTTCATGTTTATTATCATACACCTGAATAAAATAGTTAAATCCTGTTTTTTAAATGATTCAAAACTGTTATCTCAATTTTTTTTTAATAAGCTGAGGCAAAGATTAAAGAGGAAAGATCATATCCAGGTACTTTAATAAATGAAATATCTGCCCTTTAATTTTTGCCTCAGCTTATTAATGAAGAAACAGGGAGTGACAATACAGATCATTTAGTGCGGTGGTTCTCAATCTTAGATTCACATTCAAATCTGTCAACTTGAAAAGTTCATTTTTAATTGGAACTCAAGTGTTCAGATGGATTAATGATAATCTTTGGCCCACATTTATTTATTTTATGAACATTACTGAACTAGCCATTCAACCCCTTACCCTTATATATGTGTAGGCCTTTCTTATACTAATTTTCTTTCTCCCCAAGAATGAAAAAACTCTTCTCGACTTTCTACATATGTATACATTTATGTGCATGAATAGTACATTTTTGCTTGCTTTTGTACTTTATAAAAAGGTAGTTATATAATATATTTTTCTCAGTTATCATTATATGATTAAATTTATTCATGTTACTGCATGTTGCAACTCTTTTTTACTGGTCTAAACTATTCTATTGAATAAACATATCACGTTCATTTTAATGAAAATGTCTAGGGATATTTTCACAGTAACTTTTGTTACTTTCCCTCTTTCTTTTCTCTTATTTTTTCATATTTTCATTTTTCTGCCTTCTTTTTTGAAATTGAGTGGTGCAAATATGATCATTTTTCAATACATAGCCACTTTACAAATTTTATTTGGGAGTATACTCAGGAGTTGAAACGTTTCTCATCAGGAAATGTCTTGGCTAGCAGAAGAGCCAGAGTCGGATGAATGGAATCAATAACAGTTGATAGAGGAGGGACATAATGACTCTCAGTTGCAATTCCAGGATAAATTGTAGTAGTCAGGCATAGCTCATGATTCTAAAAATGACCTATTGTAAAATCCCCCCCAGGAACCGTGAGTGGTCATCATCTCAAAGAAGCGCTGACTGAACACAGTGAACTTAATGTGAGATGGGAGTGGATCAAAGAGATGCAAAGGGTGGACTGTAGTAGACCAGGCTTGTGGCTATTCTCAGAGAACGATTCCTCAGTGTAAGATGGAGTGAATCAGAGAGACCCAAGTGGTGGGCTATAGTGGACCAGGCCTGTGGCAGTCCTTGAGCGACAGCTCTTCAGCTGCCCTAGTGACATTTTCCTTCACAAACAGAGATCTGAAAGTGCCCGAGTTTTCACTAATCTGGAGATGCTCTAGTGCAAAGGTAATAAAGCTTAGTTCAAGCATCCCCAGCTGGGGCTAAATCTGAGCAAAACTTCCCTCTGGAGGTCCCCAGTATGGTGAAGCTGAGACTAAGAATTTGCTTGAAATAACACTTGTGCTTAGATTCCTCTTCCCTGACTTCCGAATCCAACCCTTTGATCACCATTTGACAAGAAAACACTATGCAGCCTAGTCTTAAGCAAAAGTGTGAAGAATGTATTGGAAGAATCGGAAGAGACTGATTAAAACGGAAGCTAGTGAAGAAGCTATTTTGAATGCTTTTGAAAACAACGCTAAAGAATTTGGTGTATATCCAGGACCAAACTATGACAGTTTTTCAAGAAGATGGTTTCTGTATTATCACATAATAGATATCTTAACCCAAAGTATAGCTCACTTAAACTATCTATATGCTTCCTAAAAAGTAATATCTAATCTCTGAGTTGAATTGAATGATCCTGGCTAACCTTGACATTCAGTTCAGTTCAGTTCAGTCGCTCAGTCATGTCCGATTCTTTGCGACCCCATGAATCACAGCACGCCAGGCCTCCCTGTCCATCACCAACTCCCGGAGTCCACCCAAACCCATGTTCATTGAGTCAGTGATGCCATCTAGCCATCTCATCATCTGTCATCCCCTTCTCCTCTTGTCCCCAATCCCAAAGCATCAGAGTCTTTTCCAATGAGTCAACTCTTCACATGAGGTGGCCAAAGTACTGGAGCTTCAGCTTTAGCATCATTCCTTCCAAAGAAATCCCAGGGCTGATCTCCTTTAGGATGGACTGGTTGGATCTCCTTGCAGTCCAAGGGACTCTCAAGAGTCTTCTCCAACACCACAGTTCAAAAGCATCAATTCTTTGGTGCTCTGCTTTCTTCACAGTCCAACTCTCACATCCATACATGACCACAGGAAAAACCATAGCCTTGACTAGCCAGACCTTAGTCGGCAAAGTAATGTCTTTACTTTTGAATATGCTATGTAGGTTGCTCATAACTTTTCTTCCAAGGAATAAGAGTCTTTTAATTTCATGGCTGCAATCATCATCTGCAGTGATTTTGGAGCCCCCCAAAATAAAGTCTGACACTGTTTCCACTGTTTCCCCATCTATTTCCCATGAAGTGATGGGACCAGATGCCATGATCTTCATTTTCTGAATGTTGAGCTTTAAACCTTGACATTAACCTGTAGATATTTGCTGATATACCCCTCTTTCAGTGTACATGCCTCTATACATGAAGAGGGCCTTCTCCATTAACAATGAAAAATAATCTCATTACCAAGAGGTCCTTTGAGTTTCAGGTTGCACTGAGCTGTAGTCTCAGAATCACACTCTGAACCATGTCTCTGAGTTGATGTTATACCTGTCTGGGGGCTAAAACTTGTAGCCAGGGATATTTTATATACAGTGGACTGCATGAGGTATGTCTCTCTTCACTCCTTAAAGTGTAATCATTTTTACACATTTCACTTAAAAATCGGTTCAAAAAAAAAAATCAGTTCCATTGTCAGAAAGCAACAACTGCTTTAACTTACATACATATTATGAAGAATATGATTAAGCATACGATATAAAAAAACCAAATAAACTTAAGGAGTTATTCACCAGACTCTTTGTTTGACAAACCTTAAATGACCAGGAAAAAAAGAAACTTAAGTAAGGGAGGAAAGAAAGCATTGGGTTGGGGTTGGGGGGTGGGATTGCAGCATCATTGTCTTTTTCTTTGCAGTAGAAAGGTCAGGGACCTGAGAGTTATAAAGTTGACTTCCTGGTGCTTGCTAGTCAGATTTTTACTAAGCAGTGTAACCTTTGTGAAGCCTTCATTTTCTCTGTTTCATGGTTTGTTTTTCTCTTCTGAGAAAATTATCTAATTATCTGTCTTGAATAATTAATTTGATGTCTGTGAGGAAAGAAAAATAATAAATGTTAGCAGGGTTTGAAATGGTAATGAAAATATAACATATGGAATAGTAATAGCTTTTATCTTACCTGACAGATTCAACTAAAAGAAAAAAATATATTAACAAATGGGTAAGAGCCCATCCAAACTTGTGTCATCATCACAAATATTAGCTAAAGTAACGTGGTAATTCTTTTAAATTATACTTTCAGTAAATATTTTATTACTTTCCTCTTCTGGTCTGATTTCTTTATTAATTTCTCCTCTTCTCTGACTTTACATTCAGATTAATGAAGGAAAATAAATGTTTAAAAAAAACACCTCCAATTTGTATAAATACTCTTAATATCCAAAAGCAAATAATTATCTAAACCTAATAAATATGATGAATAACAAATCTAAGAAATATAATTTTAGATGAAAATCAAGAGACATCATAAAATATTGAAAAATCTGCATTACAGTAATATAGGAATTACAGTTGTATCGATAATACAGATGTTGTATCCATTTGCATAATAATTAAAATCTTTTCACTGCCAAAAGGAGTTGAAGGTCTTCTTGATAGAATAACTCAAATGTATTAATATTTTAACATAACATATCAAATACATTATTTAGTAATAAATAATTAGGTGCTTTATTATTAGCTGATGACTCTGTCAATGGGAATACTTAAAGGAATATTTGTCTCAAGTAGATTGTCACTGAATACTGTATCCATGTTTTTAATCTTTTATACACACTAATTTCTTTCTCATTCTTTTGCCTCTCTTTCAAATACAGTTTCTATAAAACTTTCCTGGTTAACAGGCCCCTTTGCAGAGAACGAATTGTCTACCAGAGATATAATTTTGCTTTAAGGTTCTTCATAGAAAACAAAGTCTGAGGGCGGGGCTCTCAGTGGCCACTTCCTAGATAGCACGTCTGTGATGTTTGATTCAAATATAAAGAGCAGAGCACAGATGCAAATCCAGGTCTTTCTCATTCTAGAATTTTCCTTTCTTAACCGCTGGGTTGCTGTGTGCTTTGTGTTGTGTGCTCAGTCTCTCGGTCATATCCGACTCTTTGCAGCCCCATGAACTGTAGCCTGTCAGGCTCCTCTGCCCATGGAGTTTCCCATGCAAGAGTACTGGAGCGGGTTGTCATTTCCTACTCCAGGGCATCTTGCCAACCCAGGGTTCAAACCCACCCACCTTTCTTGCCTCTCCTGTATTGGCAGGCAGATTCCCGCTGAGCCACCTGGGAAACCCACTGTGCAATTTAGATGGTGGTATAAAATAGCAAACTAGTTGTGGTACCACGCCCTGTGCAACTTCCAAGGTCTGTGCACTTTTCCATGCTGTTCTCAGCCTGGGATGTCTTTTAAAACCCCCTCTACTCCATTAGCTCCCACTTGTTTCTGAAACTGAGTATATAAACCGTTCTCTCTAGGAAGCCTCTTCTGGTCCCATTTTTTTTTTTAAAGAAATTCACTGAACGTATTTTTATTAAGCACCTACTATGTATACCAGACACAGATCTAGACACTGACAATACAGCTTAAGACAAAGCAGACAAAAATCCCTGCCCTTAGGAAGTTCCTGGAGCTTAAGTTCTGGTAAAATCAAGAGAGAAAAACTAATCCATGGAGAAAATGACTAAGTTATAAACTGAAGAACAATTACTTTGAAAAGTAATGGAAGGGATTCCCTTAATAAGTTTGAGTCAGAAAGAAACAGCAAAATCTATAAGGAGTCACCAGCCAAAAAAGGACCTTTCTGAGCACCCTGAACCTTGTTAGAGAAAGCAAGGGCTCTCTGTCTCCCTTTTACTACAGTCTTAACACACACTGCTCTGAGGGGAAGGAAACACAGGACCTTTAAAGTCCATTCCCAAACCAATGTCAGGTCCAACCAGAGTAAAGCAATGGTTGTGCAGTCTGTTTCAAATATCAGGACAATAGTCACTCAAATATGAAACTTTCACCATATGTTTTCAGATACCACAAAATATACCTTTGTGTTTTTGTTAACTACAACAGCGATATACTCTAAGTTAGAGAATATACCCTACTTATCTTTTTCCAGTAGTAAGTAATCAGTGAGTGCGTGCTAAGCCACTTCAGTCATGTTCTGCTTTTTATGAACCAATGGACTGTAGCCCACCAGATCCTCTGTCCATGGGATCCTCTAAGCAAGAATACTGGAATGGGTTGTCGTTTCCTCTTCCAGGGGATCTTCTCCACCCAGGGATTGAACTTTGTTTCTTATGTCTCCTGCATTGGCAGACATGTTCTTTGTTACTAGTGCCACCTGGGAAGCCAAATCACTCAATAAAATTCCATTGCTCAATCATGTCCAACTCTTTGTGACTCCATGAACCACAGCATGCCGGGCTTCCCTGCCCATCACCAATTCCTGGAGCTTGCTCAAACTCATGTCTATCAAATCAGTGACGCCATCCAACCATCTCACCCTCTGTTGTCCCCTTCTCCTGCCCTCAATCTTTCCCAGCATCAGAATCTTTTCAAATGAGTCAGTTCTTCCCATCAGGTGGCCAAAGTATTGGAGTTTCAGGTTCAATATCAATGCTTCCAATGAATATTCAGGACTGATTTCCTTTAGGATTGATTGGTTTGATCTCCTTGCAGTCCAAGGGACTCTCATGAGTCTTCTCCAGCACCACAGTTTAAAAGCATCAGTTCTACAGAGCTCAGCTTTCTTTATAGTCCAACTCCCACATCCATACGTGACTACTGGGAAAACCATAGCTTTGCCTAGATGGACCTTTGTTGGCAAAGTAATGTCTCTGCTTTTTAATATTCTGTCTAGCTTGGTCATAGCATTTCTTCCAAGGAGTAAGAGTCATTTAATTTTATGGCTCATGGCTGCAATCACCATCTTCAGTGATTTTAGAGCCCCCCAAAATAAAGTCTGTCACTGTTTCCATTGGTTCCCCATCTATTTGCCATGAATGGATGGGACTGGATACCATGATCTTAGTTTGCTGAATGTTGAGCTTTAAGCCAGCCTTTTCACTCTCACTTTCATCAAGAGGCTCTTTAGTTCTTCTTCACTTTCTGCTATAAGGGTGGTGTCATCTGCATATCTGAGGTTATTGATATTTCTCCTGGCACTCTTGATTCCAGCTTGTGCTTCATCCAGTCCAGCATTTCACATGTTGTAGTCTGTATATAAGTCAAATAATCACGGTGAAAATATATAGCCTTGATGTACTCCTTTCCCAATTTGGAACCAGTCTTTTGGTCCATGCCCCGTTCTAATCGTTGCTTCTTGACCTGCATACAGATTTCTCAGGAGGAAGGTAAGGTGGTCTGGTATTCCCATGTTTTGAAGAATTTTCCACAGTTTGTTGTGATCCACACAGTCAAAGACTTTGGCATAGTCAATAAAGCAGAAGTAGATGTTTTCCTGGAACTCTCTTGCTTTTCCGATGATCCAACGGATATTGGCAATTTGATCTCTGGTTCCTCTGCCTTTTCTAAATTCAGCTTCAACATCTGTAGGTTCAAAGTTCATGTACTTTTGCAGCCTGGCTTGGAGAATTTTGAGCATTACTTTACTAGCGTGTGAGATGAGTGCAATTGTGTGATAGTTTGAGCATTCTTTGGCATTGCCTTTCTTTGGGACTGCAATGAAAACTGATCTTTTCCAGTCCTGCGGCCACTGCTGAGTTTTCCAAGTTTGCTGGCATACTGAGTGCAGCAATTTAACAGCATCATCTTTTGGGATTTGAAGTAGCTCAATTGGAATTCCTCTGGAATTCATTATGTTATAGAACTTCACAGAAATACACAGAAGAACTGTACAGAAAAGATCTTTATGACCCAGATAACCATGATGGTGTAATCACTAACCTAGAGCCAGACATCCTGGAATACAAAGTCAAGTAGGCCTTAGGAAGCATCACTATGAGCAAAGCTAGTGGAGGTAATGAAATTCCAGCTGAGCTGTTTCAAAGGGATCAGAATTAAATAATCATACATGATATTAATACATGCGATTAAATTCTGATGTGAACTAATTCTCTCGTTTGGCTGCAGTGTCTTCTCCGTTTCTAAGGTCTGAATAATGCCCTGCCTTAGAGAGTTTAAAGTTCCATAAGATAATGACAACAGGATTACAAAGACTGCTTTTCCATGTAACTTTTGCATTTTTAATAGTTATGTTCATATGGATTTCTATCTTTTTATTATTTTCCCGCATCAGATCAATTCACCTCTGAATGACCTGGCTGCTTTTCTTCAAGTCTTCTACAATTGTCAAAGCAGTCATTGTAAATTTCCTTACATTTAAGTTTGTTTTTATGTAAATCTGTGCAATTCCACTTTTTCCACATGTACAATGGTTGGTTTTCATAAGCTATTTTAAACATCTTTTCTAGTTTGACAATATAGTTCAGTTTTTTAATTAAACTATAAATATGACAATTTCTCTTTTTACCAGTCCTTTTAATCTTAAAATATCTCCCTATGTATTTTGTTCAGTAAAGTGTAAAACTCATTTTTCCCAATCTTAAAGGTAATGGCAACCCACTCCAGTGTTCTTGCCTGGAGAATCCCAGGGACGGGGGAGCCTGGTGGGCTGCCGTCTATGGGGTTGCACAGGGTCGGACACGACTGAAGCGATGCAGCAGCATCAAAGGTAATTACAGAATCAGACTGGGGCTTCCCAGGTGGTGCTAGTGGCAAAGAATCTGCCTGCTAATACAGGAGACTTGAGATGTGAGTTCAATCCCTGGGTCAGAAAGATCCTCTGAGGAGGGCAAGGCAACCCACTCTGTGGACAGAGGAGCCTGGCAGGCTACAGTCCATAGGGTCACAAGGGGTCAGACATGACTGAATTGACTCTGCACAGTATAGCACATAGAATCAAATTAATCTCTTCAAATCTTAAAATCCTTTATCTGTCCTGTGATATCTAATAGACTAAGTCCAAAAGCATATGCTTAATATGCAATTCTTTCTCCTGTCTTGACTTAATCTCCTTGTTTAGCTTTAACTTATTCCACTTACAGACATCTACCACATACAAGAATCAAAAAGGTTCTATTTCTAACTCCCCAATTCAGTATGATTTCCCTTATTGCTGCATTTCTTAGTGGGACTACTCTTATATGGGACATCCTGTTATCATTTCTTCTTCTTGTAATCCATATCATTCTTCAAGATTGAAATCAGCGTCTTCATGTAAAGCCTTATCACCAAAACATGATATTAATTGCCCCCCTCCCAAACTGCTGCCATTTTGGTCTCTTCTGCTCATTATATTCTGCCTATAATTTGTATAGATGTTCTATTTTTGTCTTTAAACAAACTTCAATAAATGTTCACCAGAAAAGCCCACTTAGGTTAGAAACAGTATTTTTAAAGTTGGGGTAATATTTTAATGCACTCATGGCTAGAGTGATTGTAGTGCTAGATGAAGTGAATGACCTTTAAAGATTTTGACTGAATAATATTTGAACACCAAAATATGTTTGTTATAAGGAAGGGGAAAAAAAAATTCCAGGTGGAGGAAATAGGACGTAGAGGGAGGAAAGCTTGGTGCTTATTTAAAGAATATTGAGTGTTCTTGTTTTGCTGGGAGAGCCTGTGTTTTTGACTACACAGATGATTTATGATTGCCTAACAATGTTAAACTCCATCTTTCTTCACTCAGAACTTCCTGAAGAGCTCCCAAGTGCATGCAGTGTCCAAAGCGCTCTTCATTGCCAAAGGGACAGACCCACGGTTGCCTTGCCCGCTGAGCTAAGCTCCTCTGTGGGAGATTCATTTGGAATTTTCCCCTTTGTCTGTCAAGTGTTGTTCCTGTGGTGTGTGCATCTGCCTCTGATCCCATTTTGCTTAGGATAATTTAATTGCTCCACATGCTGGGAGTGTTTATTTATTCACCCACCAGACACCTGCACCTCTTTGAGGCTGTCTTTTTGATTCGTTTATAAATAGAAAACAGAAAATCCCATTGAGGGTGAAACCCATTTTATGTCCAGTGGAAATGTTTAGCAATCACAGTAGAAAGCACATTGTTTTGATTTCACAGTCTGCCGGAAACATTAGGTCATTAACAGTAGTCTAATTAAGAAAAAGGAAAGAGACGTGATTTGGGATTGAGGATGCCGCTGACTCCAGTCAGCCTGCAGTAGTAGAGCCCACAGATCCTTCACTGTTAAGCACAAATCAGGTCTCTGCTTAATCTCTTTCTATGCCTGAACCTATTAGGTTTTTACTTCTCTCTCTCCCTTCTGTGTCACAGAAAATAAAATTGTTTCCTGATTGGAGAAGATGGGTCAATTTTATATTTCACATCAGTTTTATGTCTTGAAAATTGAGGGGAATGAGAAAGAAACATTACATTCATTCTTTACCTTTTGCTCTCCTTCCTTAAACATTTACCATGTGTGAGGCATGAGTGTGATATAGCATCTGAGTGTCATTTTAGTTTAGAGATATACTTCTAAAGAAGCTATTGACACCAGTGTGATAATTGCAGGCACATAGTCATGTATAAAATCTTTGAGGAGATGAGAAGATGGTTGGGAAAGACTTCCTATAAAAGATGAATATTTAAGTCAGGTTCTCCATTTTGATTTTTATAATAATATATTAAATTTATGAAAGGACATCTATATTATATTTTTCTCTGACTATATCTCCGTGAAGAGGAAATTAAAGTATTAACAATAATAATGATGACTGACATAATTTCCTATTTACCTGGCACAATTCTGTTTACCTTGGGTGAATTAATTTATTTAGTCCTCATAGCAATGCTACAAAGTAGGTATTATTTTATCACTTCCATCTTGCAGATGAAAAATTAGAGGCTCAGGGAGGTAGAATAATTTTCCCAAAACATCACCAACAAAATTAAATATCAGAATCAGAATACAAACTCAAGTAATCTGATTGCTATGCCTTTGATTTTTAACAATTTCATGAAATATGGAAGTAAGAATCTTTGGAAAAAAAGAAAAGATTGCAGAAACATGTAATATTAGGGTGCAGTCAGAAGACAAATCACACCAGTAATTTGAGCAAGGAGATATTCACATAAAGAGCCATTAAGAGGGGATTCATTTGGAAGGGAGGTAAAGAGACCTCTGAAGAATGCCCTGGAATGGCAGATACAGGGACAGCCACTACATTTAGAACTATATGAGAGAATCTAAGGAAACAACAGATTAGGAAAGAGGTCTACCCTGTACCACATCTATATATGTATTTACCTCATTGGAGAGGTTGCATCCGAGGGCTAGTGGACAGTAGGGAAATTCTCTGAGATGCATGCAAATCTCACTGTGAAGGTGCCTTCTTTGCTGCAGGTACAACTTTCTGGGGTCTTATAGAATCTCTCATACACCACTAGGCAGGAAGCTATAAGAAAAGCTCCAGACCAGTAAAGAAATTCCTTTTTCTTGCAAAGACTCTTCAGGAGCTCAGTACTAATGACAGTTATCAAAACAGAAATATTTCGAATCCAGGTGCAGCACCATGAAACAGGGCAAAAATAAGTGGGTTTTGAGCTGAACATTAGAAAGTTGATGGCTGATATAGAATGAATATTTTTAGAAGCTCACACCATATAAAAATATAGTGTCCAACTCTATGTTATTGAAAATGAAACAATTATGTATTATTTAAAAGTTAATGTCATAGAGCAAAGCTTTGAATTTCTTTTAATGCCTAGATTAGTATGTTCACATGCATACATACCAATTAGCACATTATTTCAAAAAATTTATTTTGTGCTCACAATTCAATGACAAGCATATGTTTTACTTTTTCTGTTGGAAAATCTAGTAATGGAAGCATTTTTCTCCAATTTCAGAGTTTAGAATATAAAGATGTAATACTTGTAAAACATTCCTCCATTTCCTTTTTTTTTTTGCTTTTCCAGATCTAAGAGGATTTTCTATATCAACCTTAAAGTTTGAACTAGATTTAAATGTTCTCTTTCCTATGTCACAATGTGACTATTCTAAAATGGAATTCCAGGACATTCTTTAGTATTTGTATATATGTTGTCCTTCTCCATGGTATTAAAAGTGGGGTACATGGGTTGTTTGTCTTTATTCCATCTCCTTAAAGCCAATTCAGAAAGGCTAAAAAAATGTTTAAAAAATATTTAAAAACATATTGCAGCTTGACCTTATCTACTCCATAGAACCTTAATATCTCTCCAATAATAACTCCCCGAATCTAAAGAAACAAATTAACAAAAGCAATAGAAGCACAAGCATAGAAACACATTTTGTCTCTATTTTATAATAGATGACTTAGTCTTCGATTAGAAAAGTTTAGTTTTTGAAATTAGAAAACCTTTGAGCTTCTTTGTCATTTTGAAGGCTATCATTGATCTTTGTTATTTTTCAATATAAGGGAGAAAGTGTAATTATAGTAAATACATGATCTATATTTACTGTAAGAAGAATAGGAAAATTATGAATGCTTTTGTCCAAAGAAAAGTCGTTATTGTTTTAGATTTCTGCAGATATTTTAACATTTTAAAAGAAGAGATGGTTGGAATTACTAACTATTGAATTTTTTTCTAGCTCAATATCTGATTCTACAATGGAGAAATGAGATAAAGGAGTTTTTCAAATGAGATAATGTAACCTAATTGTTAATACTTCGGTTCTTCAACAGCTTTCGAGAGGATTTGGGACACTGAAGAAATACATCTGTGAGATTTATTTTAACATCTCTGTGAAAATATAGAAGAAAGTGAATAAAATAGTACAAACTTTTAATTTTGGAAATTGAATACAATTTTATTTCTCAATATTAAAACGATAATCTGCAGGGTTAGAATTGCATTTTAATGTTCACAAATCTCTTCCATATTTGGAAATGTGGTGTGCACTAAGCAGACGATGGGCTTTTGAAAAGTTCTTTTTCATCTAATACTTAAGCATTTAATTTAAACTCAGTGAATTATTTTATAATAAAAGCAAATTTTGGAACAAAGAGCATATATTACATTTTACAGAGGAAGGGATTACAACTCAGACTAAATGAACTCAGATGGCAAATCATAATTAATACTCAAACCCAGGATGATTGAGTCCAAATTATAGTCTTCCCATCAAACTGGCTCTCAAGTCTGATTTTTAAGAAAATTTCTTATACATGCTGCTGCTGCTGCTGTCACTTCAGTCGTGTCCGACTCTGTGCGATCCCATAGATGTCAGCCCACCAGGCTCCCCTGTCGCTGGGACTGTCCAGGCAAGAACACTGGAGTGGGTTGCTATTTCCTTCTCCAATACATGAAAGTGAAAAGTGAAAGTGAAGTCGCTCAGTCGTGTCCGACCCAGCGACCCCATGGACTGCAGCCTTCCAGGCTCCTCCATCCATGGGATTTTACAGGCAAGAGTACTGGAGCGGGGTGCCATTGCCTTCTCCATCTTAAACATGAAATCAACATAACTTTTTTTGTGTGTATGGATCTCAAAATCTCTAAGAAGTAGATCCTCAGCTTGTCTAAGAACAAGAGGAAATAGTGTGTGCAAGTGCGCTAAGTCGCTTCAGTCATGTCCTATTCTTTGTAATCCCATGGACTGTAGCCTGCCAGGCTCTCCTGTCCTTGGGATTCTCCAGGCAAGAATACTGGAGTGGGTTGCCATGCCCTCCTCCAGGGGATCTTCCAGACCTAAGGAGCAAACCCATGTCTCATGTCTCCTGTATTGTCAGGCAGATTCTTTACCACTAGCGCCACCTGGGAAGCCTAAAAATATTCAATACAAGACTGAAATGCTTCCAAGGGCCCTGAAGTGTCTAATATTACACCCATAATTGTGGTTGGAAGGGCTCCTCTGGTGGCTCAGTCAGTAAAGAATCCACCTGTGATGCAGGAAACCTGAGTTCAACCTC
Source organism: Budorcas taxicolor (assembly GCF_023091745.1). Lineage (NCBI taxonomy): Eukaryota > Metazoa > Chordata > Mammalia > Artiodactyla > Bovidae > Budorcas > Budorcas taxicolor. The sequence continues at coordinate 21,404,212 of NC_068934.1, forward strand.
TGGGTTAGGAAGATCCCTTGGAGGAGGGCATGGCAACCCATTCCAGTATTCTTGCCTATAGAATCCCCATAGACAGAGGAGCCAGGGGGCTGCAGTCCACGGTGTTGCAAAGAGTCAGACACGACTGAGCGACTAAGCACAGCACAATTGTTGCAAAGGACAGATTAATTCTAATGAAATACGTGACTATGAATCAGCATTCTAGGAGATTTAACTTCACTCCATATCATTCACTCGTGAGATTCAAGATCCAGAAATTTATTTTATAATAAGTTTGGTAACTTTTAATGTTCAGAAATCTGTACTTGGGCTTCCTTGGTGGCTCAGATGATGAAGAATCTGCTTGCAATGGAGATGACCTGGTTTCAATCCCTGGTCAGGAATATCTCTTGGAGTATGGGATGGCAACCCACTTCAGTATTTTCACCTGGAAAATTCCATGGACAGAGGAGCCTGGCAGGCTACAGTCCACATGGTAGCAAAGAGTCAGGTGCAGCTGAGCAACTAACACTTTCACTTTCAATCTATGCTTGCAATAGACTGGCATAATTTCCATTAATTAATTCTTTGATCTGTCTCATGAATATTTTTACATTGTCATATAACAAAATTTTATAAAATAAGGTTGAACATTGGATTTTATAACAAACATGCTCTGTTTATTTGAATAAAAAAATGTATTTCTATTTAACCAACTGTGTTACATGTGGGAAATAATTTATCTTGAAATTTATCTGTTTTCAGAAGGGTATAACTTCTGCCTTTAGTAGTCTTAATTTGAAAAAAGTTCTGGAATTTCAGTTCAACAGATTCTAAGTCCATTATTTATTCATTTTGGTGCACCATGAGCCTAAGCTTTGTTAAATCTGGCTATTCAAATTCACACTCAGTTGATCTGATCAAAAATGAACTGCTTTAATTAAAATTGGGAGATAGCCCTAAACAGGAATAGGACTGAAATAATTACTTGGAAGAGCTCTTTCTTTCAAAGAGGGGCATGAATATTGGCCTGAGACTATTCTTATCAAATGGAAAGAACACATAATATTAGAGATAATTATTTCTAGGACATGGAAAACCACACATAATTTTTCTTACTTAGCATTTCCTTTTACATTTAATGGAAAACTGTCATGGATTTTGCAGATATAAGAAATGATTCATTGATCATTTTTTCTTGATATAAGCTATCAGTTCAGCTCAGTTCAGTTGCTCAGTCGTGTCCGACTCTTTGCGACCCCATGATTCGCAGCACGCCAGGCCCCTGTCCATCACCAGCTCCCAGAGTTTACTCAGACTCACGTTCATCGAGTCAGTGATGCCATCCAGCCATCTCATCCTCTGTCGTCCCCTTCTCCTCGTGCCTCCAATCCCTCCCAGCATCAGAGTCTTTTCCAATGGGTCAACTCTTCACATGAGGTGGCCAAAGTACTGGAGTTTCAGCTTCAGCATCATTCCCTCCAAAGAAATCCCAGGGCTGATCTCCTTCAGAATGGACTGGTTGGATCTCCTTGCAGTCCAAGGGACTCTCAAGAGTCTTCTCCAACACCACAGTTCAAAACCATCAATTCTTCGGCACTCAGCTTTGTTCACAGTCCAACTCTCACATCCATACATGACCACTGGAAAAACCATAGCCTTGACTAGATGGACCTTAGTTGGCAAAGTAATGTCTCTGCTTTTGAATATGCCATCTAGGTTGGTCATAACTTTTCTTCCAAGGAGTAAGTGTCTTTTAATTTCATGGCTTCAGTCACCATCTGCAGTGATATATATATATATATTCTACAGTTTTACTCTTTTGCTCTTGGACCTCCCACAGAGCTGCTAATCACCACTTATTTTTTGATAGAAAAGTTAATTATCTAAAACAATTAAAATTAATTTGTGACTTAAATGCATAAACATAATACATATATTTTAAATAATGATATATTTTATACAACTGTTTTATAGTTTAGCTCTAGAGTGCTGAAACTTTTGAAAATGATAAATATTAAAGATACATTTACAAATAATAGCTTGGTGCTTCTACTTATGAAAAAAATATATCACTTTATTATCAGACAAAAGTGTATTTGTCATTTACTTATTTTGGAAAAAGTAATATGAGAAATTCAAATTCCCTGAGCAAATGGTATAACACGCTGCTGCTGCTGCTGCTAATTCGCTTCAGTCGTGACCGAGTCTGTGCGACCCCAGAGACGGCAGTCTACCAGGCAACCCCATCCCTGGGATTCTCCAGGCAAGAA